>NC_134570.1:104177121-104477121 GCF_050947875.1 Dermacentor variabilis
TATACCAGGCTTCTTCTGTGCTAGACATTATGTGCTCGAATCTTGCCGCGTGGCCAGTTTAGCGGTATTTTTCCAGTGTTTATAAAACAATACTTTGACAAAAATGATGACTTTGCGAAGCCGTTTGAACCCACAAAGACGGAGCTATGCAAATATAAGTATTGACCATCCCTGATAGGAAAAAGCAACTACAACCACCCCTTTCACGCTGACTGGCAAAAAAAAAAAAAAACTGGAGGACGCATAAGCTTCGCCTTTAAGAGTCAAACGCGAAAGCATTCAAGGATCCGTGACTGCTTCTACCGCTTCCCGGCAACTGCAGCTTATGTAACCGCAATGTTTGCCGGGAAACGCTGTCAGCGAACGCTATGCGCGAAGGCGAGCTTTTTGGTAGAAACTCGGCCTCTTGCGTAGGCAGCGAATGCGCGGAGACGGGCGCCATCTGGATGGTGTTGTTGCAAGGAACCAAAGTGGGCGCTCCGCTCTATGCGTGGCAAGAACGCCGGAAAAGGGGTCTACGTTTGTGGTTCCGTGTAACAAAATTATGTTTTCTCGTGTATTTCAATTACAATCCGACGCCATCATTTACGTTGGTTGTACGTAAGTCGTACTTTACGATTTTTATAGACATTTTATTTGCAGAAATTCAATTATTTCAGTGACGTCTTTGCGCTACACAGGGGGCTTGCGTGGTTGGGTATGCGTGGTTCGGAACAATTTTTTTTCACTCAAAGATGGTCCACTTTCGATGAGGCAGGGCGACACCTGATTTTCTGCTACACGGGGGTCCTTCACGCTGTCGCGTTAATATCGCGCAGGAGGTTAGTGCGTCCACAAGTTGCCGGCGATAAGGACGACCAGCTCGAAGTGCGTCGACGGCGCGTCGGTCTTTCGTCCTGCAACGATTTGCGTGCGGCTTATTGCTCGGCTATTAACTGCGCCTGAGTTGGCCAACCCTTTTAATGCGTTTCAGACTCTTCAGCTGGCTGGCTGGTGTGCATCTGCTTGTTGTGGGCTCTTCTGCGTTTCTGTGAAGTTTATTTGGTTCTCGAGCCCCAACCCCCCATCGGGAGGCGCGGAGCTGTTTGTGGCATTCTTCGACAGGTTACTGTGGTCTTTCTTTATCGCCTGGATCATACTAATGTGTGCTACGGGCCGAGGAGGTAAGATTGCCTTGATGTTTTTTTTGTTATTTGTTAGACGAAACTAGCGCCAGCCAGAACGGATGACCAATGCGGCGTAGATGTCATCTCGTTTTAAGGCCAGCGACATTTCATGGTTCGCATTTTGTACACATGACCAAAACTGAAACACACCCTGCTTCTCTTTAGGAACTCTGAACAAGTTCTTGTGCTGGAAAGCATTTGTCCCATTGAGCAGGCTTTCCTACGCCGTGTACCTCATCCACTGGCTGTTTCTCGAACTCATGCTGCATTCATCCAGAGAACGAGTCTACTGGTCGGCATTCAATCAGGTAGGTTGCGCTTTGTAAATTTTGTAGTGCGCTTCATTATGTTATAGTTCTGCGGAAACCCGCAAGGTGGAGGGAAGTAATTAATAAAGGCAAAGTGTGACATCCACGATTAGGTGGATGTCTCATTTTCCTTTTATTAATCTGCTTCATTATAAAACAGTGCTGCGCTACATGTTCGTAGTAAAGCTTTCATCTCAGTTTTCCTTCACAAATTATCAAACTCTTCATATATACAGTTCCTGACATTGTAAGCGATTATTGCAAGCGTTCTTCAAGAAATACGACTTCCTGTTCGGCTGTGGCTCCTTTAAAAAATTTTCTGTCTGTAAGAAACATTACTGAAATGAATATAAGCGATGCTCTGTAATTGCAGAACCACGTTTTAGCTATAAAGGTTTCCATCACTGTTTTACTTTATTGCACACGCCAGACACACCAGGCAACTAGTGGATGGCGGACGGGAAACCCAGTCGACAAGAAATACATCGCCATGAGGACACAGGGTCTCAATAGACAGACTATCGTAAAACATTTGTACTTTTTCTATGAACTTTTGTCAGGGCTGCCCGAGGCTGCTACTGCTGGAAAGCAATTAAAATACACTACTGATGCAGATGCCGCTCTTTTTAACCCTGCTGATCAAGCGAAAAGTTCGAAATTTAAAGCTGTAATGCAGATTGCGCTTATCAGCCTAGTCTGTCAACAAAGCTTCGATGAAGTGTAAGAGTTACGTTACTCTTCCGGTGTCACACGTTGCTTTTGTGATAAGAAGCCAACAAACAAAGACACCATGGACAACATCGCGGAATGTACTTGTACTGACTGATTGAAATAATGAAATTATAAATTAATGTAATTAAAACTGGATGAAAAAGAAGCTTGCCGCGCGTGGGGAATGATCCCACGTGTTTGCATTACGCGGGTGATACTCTACCAATTGAGCCACCAAGGCGCCAGCTTCTCATCCACTTTCTGGGTTATTTATGCGTTACTACTAGGACTAACCCTAGGAGTGCTAGCCAGCGCCACTACTCACAAACCTTGGTGGCAGATGTGGAAAATCCTTTCTGCCGCAGGCATCACGAGTACGTGATCTTTTTGGGTGAAGCTTACTGGTAAATAAACGCACACGTGATGCCTGAAGGCATCAGTGGCCTGATCCGAGGCCCTCGTTTTGCAATGAACGAGGTACGGCAGAAAGTATAGTTGGTTGGCCGATCGCCATTATGAAAAATTTCTTTCGGAATGGCGGTCTTGCCTAAAAAATGACCATTCAGGTAAAATGCTGCATAGAGAGGCGATAAATTGATGTAAGTGGTCACCGTGCTAAGGCGAACGATAAAGAAAGATCATGTTTGGGAATTGCGGTAAGGAGGTGGTGGAGAAGGGGAAGAGTCGCTGCGAGACTACATTGTTTCAGTAGCGAAGGCCGATGGGTGGTAGCCCTGGCAATTTGGCTATATTTGGCGGTAAAGCGGGGTTGCATGGATCGAGATTAAGATGAGGAATGCACGTAGAATTTTCCATAACATAGACGAAAGTGTGGCACCTGTCATGTGTTGCTCGCCAGTCCACTGGGTTATGAAATATCGGGGAGGAGCACTGGTTCCGCGGAGCATAGAAAATAGTAAAGGCGTCAGATCGGTTGACGGAGATACGGAGTGAATACCAAGGTAACTTCACTAACCATTCCCTGGATGAGGGAAACCGTTGGCCGACAATTATTAGGGGCACACGCGTGGGAGCTAAGCCGCGATGCGTCTGAAACTACACCCTCACGCGTCCAGACCTCTATGCGTTCGAAACCAGACTCTGATCTTGCCTTCAAAGTAGACCACATTGGCCAACACAAGGGTCTGATCCCTCCTGTTGTTTACGATGACGCGCTTGTAAATGAGTAGCTTGGACTTCAAGATCATCGGTACGCGTAAATGGGACAGGATCGAGGGGCCTCAGGATATATGACCGTAGGCATGGTGGTCCCCATCCTGGCCGCCATTGTTGCAGCCTCTTCGTCAGTCGGCGTGGTGGTAGCGGCAAGGCTACGTACAATTCGATACTTCATCTTGTCTCAGATGTACTCCACACGTCTACCAAAGATTTGCACAAGTAAGAAAAAAGGGAAATCTATTTACAGGTTAATACTAAAGAATGTTAGAGCAGGAAAGACACTAACGTCGTCGCCCTCAGCCCCGGGATCGTGCTCACCTTCTTCGACTTTGCATTCAGCGCTGCACAGTATGTAGTTTCTAGCTGGGGAATCTTTTGCATCAGAGGTAATTTGCCTTATTTTTATTAGATATCTGTTTCACTAAACGCTTCGGCAATGAATCTGGCTGTATGACAGGAGATTCTGCTTTGCATTATTGCAACGAATAAACAAGAGCAACGTTTTAAAGAATCGATCGAGCAAAGGAACCCCGTACGACGATTTAACTACGCGGGTCATATGACTGAATCCATCTGATAATCAAACGCAAAAATCATGCCACGACTTAGCACCCCTGTCTCTCGAAGTATCACTAAGCATACTTAGAAAGTGAGAATTGTGACTTTTCAGTAATTGTACGTGTGCGCCACGGCTGACCTTGCAGACTCTCATTTACGAAGTGCCGTTACTCTTCGTATCTCACACAAGTTTGCGATTTTATCAACACTGTGACTCGTGCGTGTGCGCTCAAGAAACCTGCAGTTTATTGTTAGCTGCCTCCAAAGTTTACGAAGTCGGCCTATTATGATTTAAACAAATGCATGACCGAAGGTGCATTTGAACCTGTCTTTCAGCACAGCAGCCCAAGGATTTAACCATTAGGCCACAATCGGACGCACACTTACCTCGTGTCATAGCCACCCCTTGAAACGCTTTGCGCGACAATCGTGGGTCAGTTTCTAGCATCCTTTCCTGGTGACAGCTAGAGCTTTGAGATGCTCGGTTAGATTGCAGTGCCTTCGGGATCCGCCCGTATTTTTCGTCTCAGGCAGGTGATCCCTCCTAAACGGGGCAAGTCGTTGTGTATTGCCATATAAATAATTGAAGTAGACCTTATTTGAAGCATTACACGCGCCCGGAGCTCCGACGATAAATAAGTAACTAGTTGCAGAAACCACCTAAGATGATTGCGCATGGAAGCAAATAGCTTATGCAAGCTTCGCAGAACTAAAACGGACGCACTAACAATGCTTTCGAAGTGTGCTGCTGAAGTCGCTAGGTGTGTTTGAGGATGGTGCCGCACATTGTCGTCCATATTTCTTAATCGACGGCAGGACAGAGGCAAGACAACAGCGGTGTGATGGCAAATAAATGATGATGACTGACAAGATAACGTCACGACGAAGATGGAATCATGAGCGAGGAGGCATGACGGATTGCGGCAGCGTGATGAAGGATTGCATGACACCGGATGCTGAGATGTGCCTTGCTGTCCAATCGTTTACTTCCCGCAGGCCAAATACTAGTCAAATCATCAGTTTAAACCTCGTATAGATTTCATCCACCAAGGGAGTTGGTCTAAGCAAAGCTGTGGTGAACCGCGAAAACGAAACAACTATTCTGGGGAAGAAATGAAACTGGGATTTATAGGGCGAACGTCCCCACGATAGCGCCAGCTCGGGCGGCGAGTTTCCCGGTAGTGTTCGAGACTGCCTGCGTGGGTAATGTGAACGCGAAACGTTATCCACAAAGAAAAATATAGAAAAATATTCTTTGATACTTCATTTGGATATATATATATATATATATATATATATATATATATATATATATATATATATATATATACACCCCATTTGATGGTGGCCAAAACTATGAAAATTTCCACCCAATTTCGGAGCAAGTATACTAAAGGGGCTGGACACTAGTCATAAATTGGCACTCTTGGTGTTTTGCAACCTGAGAGCTGCAGCATTCGGCTCATCTTGGCAACTTACTTAACTTTCGTTTTCTTTCTCTCTTTCTACTTTTCCTTCCCCGTGTTCAACCCTGTGTGAATATTTGTGGCACTGACTTTCACAGTGTGGGTGAGCTAAATTTTGATCTTGAACGCAATGGGCATGATTCTATCTGTGTTTCGTAGAAACTGAAAGTAGAAGTTAACCATTTATTTTCACGTATGTACTGCGCTATTTCATTGTGTACAGCTCTTCCTGCTTGTGCCTGACGAATGCCGGTAGTTTTAATGAAGTAGGTAGAACAAATCTGTTTCAACGGAGATCGGTCACTGAGAGGTTTCAGGCGGTCTAGCTCTACAGCCTGTTATGTACTGCCTAAGCCACTGCACAGGCCCGGGCTCACCTGAAAGCCCAGGCTCGTCCCAAATTGCTGGACGGGCCTGTTAAAGCGTTTTCCGCCAGTCCCGGACCCATCTCTTGATGGTATGTGATTAGGAAGCTATACTTATTTTGTTTCTACGAAAAAAAAAGTTATTTCCTCCAAAATAAACCAAATTCATACTAGAAGCCGCTCTTTACGAAGTTTGATATTTACCGTTTTTGCGATTGTACTATTTTACCGTTATCCACATAACTATTTTATTGTGATTTTATTGTGAGTGAGTCTGAGTCTAAGTCGCAGATATATTGAACATAGATACCTGAGGTAAGGCGGTGTAAAAGCCATTATACATGTAGGGACTTCACGGTGCTGACTTTTCCCACTGTTTCCATCACTACTGTGGTACGCACTAAAGAATTAGTGCGGACACAAGCGAAATATCTTTTACAAAAGGACACAATCAGAAAAATGTCGCACAATGCAATACTGGCACAAAATAAGGGGAATACGATAATGTTGAACGTCATGTATTAATACAAAGTAAAAATGTGGGTATATGCAAAACAATTCCCCACAAAAATATAATGAAAAATGTTTTTAAGCGAATTGTGAGACATTTCGCGGATGAAGCTGTGGCATAATTCAAACCCCTTTAGTGCGGAGGGCCGGGTATATTTTCGATTTTTTAAACCACAATGCGTTCGTGACCATAGCACATATCAGTATTCACCATGCCTTGTAGGGCAGCAGTGAGGGATGCTGGAAAGGTGCACACTGTTGATTAATAATTATGTCCCATGTTTAAAATGCGATTTATACGGTTGTAAAAGGCGGAAATCACAAAATTTAGATAACTGCACGATGCTATAAGCCGAGAAGAGAGGGACAGATTCTGGAGGCTGTTGTCAAAAGTACTTTTGTAATTCATCATCATCAACAGCCTATCTTATGCCCACTGCAGGACGAAGGCCTCTCCCTGTTATCTCCAATTGCTCCTTTCCTGCGCCAACCGATTACAACGAGCACCTGCGAATTTCTTAATTTAATCGCACCACCTCGTCTTCTGCCGTCCTCTACTGCGCTTACTACGCGACCAGGACCTTAATAATATACAGGAGGAGAACAGGGACCAATTACTAACATATAATGAAATCACGAGGCATTATTACATCAACAGAAGGGAATTCCCAGTGCCACACGCTAAGCTCAATAGAGCTCAAGCGGTGACTCTGAGATTGTTGCAAACAGGAACTTATCCAAGTCCAAACTTTATTAACAAGATATATCCTGAAAGAGAGATACCAATCAATTGCGAGAAGTGTAATGGCATCATTACTCTGGATCACATGCTTTGGCAGTGTCCTGTGACTTTCACAGACTGTGACAAGGAGAGAGACTGGTGGCAGCGAGTCCTACACAGTGGAGGTCTTTTCGATCAAGTACAGGCCGTCCAGAAGGCCCATGATACGGCGGTAAGGTTAAACCTTACTGTCCCGACGTGGGAGCCGCCTGCGTCAACCTGAGGGTTGATCTTCAGGACATTAAAGTTCATCATACCATACCATGCGACCTGCCCAGCGCCATTATTTTCTCTCCATGTTAATTAGAATATAAATAATACCTGCTCGCTCTCTGATCCAAACCGCTCTCTTTCTGTCTCTTAAGGTTATGCGAAGCGTTCTCCATATAACTGCTCATTGTGCGGTCCTTCACTTGTTCTCAAGCTTCTTTGTCAATCTCTAAGTCTCTGCCCCATATATCAGCACCGGTAAAAGGCACTAATTATGCACCTTCCTTTTCAATGATAATGGTAAGCTTCTAGTCACCAGCTGACAATGCCTACCATGTGCGATCCAACCCATTTTTATTCTTCTGTGAACTTCGTTCTCACGATCAGGGTTCCCTGTAAGTGACTCACATAGCTGAACGTATTCCTTCCCAGGCTCTAGTGGCTGACTAGCGATCCTGAACTCTTATTCGCTTGCGTGGTTATTTATCATTCTCTTTGTCTTCTGCATATAAATACTCAACCCCAATCTTACACTCTCCCTGTTATGGTCCTTAATCATTTGTTGTAACTCGTCCACGGTGTTGTTGAATGTCATCGGCAAACTGAAGCTTGCTGAGATATTCGCCGTTGATCCTTAATCCTAAGCCTCGCAGTTAAATAGCTTGAATATTTCTTCCACGCGCGCAGTGAATAGCATTGGGTAGATTGTGTCTCCTTGTCTGGCCCCTTTCTTTATAGGCATCTTCCTATTTTTCTTGCGGAGAATTAAGGTAGCTTTGTAGTCTCTGTAGATATTTTCCAGCATATTTGCCTAAATGATCTGTACTCCTTGATTACGTATCGCCTCTACGACTGCTTCTATCTCTACTGAATATTTAATTACCATACGCTCATTTTATTGCACTATTGTAATACTTTTTCAGGCAGAGCTTTCATTGCGAACCTTACACGAGTGTTGTGACCATGAACACTGGGAGCTGCTGCTGAGAATCGCCAGAGTCTTTAAATGATAGAAAACATATAAAATACGACGTAATGCCTGTATAACACCTAAGCGTGCTTTGAAAGACGTTACCAAAGAACACCGCGTCTATGAAGTCTACACAAGAATGGTTAATAGTTTCAGCCTTTAGCACACAAACGATATTGTGTTTTTAGCGGTACAAGCTAACTTCCTTGCTCCATTCACGCTTAACGGCAAGGGTTGCTGAATGCAATTTAAAGTAAAAGCTTTTTGCCTCTTAGGATGTTTTGATTATCACATTGGAAAATAAGGGCACGGTACATAATAATTGGGAACACGCATTCTATTAGTGCCACAGAAAGTGCCCTGCCAGAAGCACTTATGTAGGCATCTTCCACACTGAAATACACGCTTAGGAAAAGACCACAATCGCACGCGTAACATTGCAATGTTATTCCAATGTTTTTTGTTACTTCAGTGGTACTACAATGTCATTCAATATACCGCATGAGCAATCACATTTTAAGGCATGTACGCCAACGTTTTTTGGGCGAGCTCCGACCACGCGAGATCATTCAAGTCGAGGGCCGGGCCGGGCCCGGGCATAAAGCCACTGGCCCTGGCTTGGTCCGGGTAAAGCCGCTCCATACAGGTTTTCGTCCACCAGATTAAGTACCACCAACCTCTCCGCTCAGATTCCGCTCAGATTCCAGAGTCAAGCGGAACTTACGTAGTCACAGTTTCTGGTTTTATCCGCGAGCGGCGGTACTGAACCATAGAGCACTCTTAAAAGGTATACGCCTTTGGGGCTTATTCCACAACAGTAATCATCACGTGTCTTGCTCGCATTTCTTTTCTTTAACGCTGCGAGCCCGGTACTTTCAAGTCACGAACGGCGTGAGCGTTATCCACGTGACGCACCATTCTCGACAAGAAAGTAGCGAGCGCCGAGTTTTTAAGGCTCACAAGTTTCTGTGTCGTTGTCGCGGTCGCACATACACAAAATTCCAGTTGCTCCAAGAGCAGAGCAGCTGTGGGAAAGCGCGGTTCTATGAGTTGACCGTTGCGCCGGCGCCGGAGCGTGAGTCATTAGCAAGGATTTCAGGTTCATAAGTGCGCGCCCACGCCACGCGCTCTACCAATCAAAGCCGATTCGTTTCCGCCGGGAAAGGAAAGAACAGGAAATTGTTTCGGGTGCGGTACGCCCGCTTCATTTTCCTTCAGTCACGAAAAACGAATGGGACGGCCACGCGCTATGCGTCTCCCCGAAGAACCGGCAGCCTTCGACAAGTGGCGGCGAAAACTCGCCTATGAAAGGGCACGCCGTCGGCATGCTGATCCAGCTGTTAGAGACACCCGAGAAAAGAAGATACGAAACAGAGGGAGCGGGAGGCGATACCAATCCGGCACCATTACCTGTGGGTTCGCTTACAAGCTTCGCTTACCCCATTTTCCGGTAGGGGACCGGTTCGTTGTTCTTTAAGAAAGGAAACTCAAGCAAGGCAGATTGATGATTATTTCTGTGGGACAAGTATGCACTCTAAATGGTGCAACCTTGTTAAGAGTGAGGTGCGAGCGCACAACAAGCAAAAATTCAGGAACTGGAAATATCTGAATTGGAACAACCGGACACGGAAACCCCGAAAGCGGAAATTGTGGAAGCGGAACTGGTTGGAGTGACGGATCAATGAACAGTGGCGCACATGAAAGGTTGGTGCTACTTAGCTAATGCGGTGGTGGCACGAGGATGGAGGAGCTTTGTACCGGAGCACAGAAGTCAGGCCCATGCAGTGCTCTTATAATATTATATTAGATGGCGGTGCACATTGTTTGTAGCAAATATTTGGGCAGACTTTTCTGAGTAAGGTAAACAACAATTCTCTGTTAGGCGTACATAACAAGCGGCGCGAAACCTCGCAAAATTCTTTGCAGTTGACGCTATCCTTTGCCGTACTCGTCTGGTGTTTCCTGCTGTCATTCGTGGTCTTCATCGCATGCGAGGCGCCGACCGGAGTGCTCGAGAAGCTGCTTTTCAGGAGGTGGATTGAAGATGGCGGCACCCGGAAGCAAGAACATCAAGAATAGCTCGGAGGTGGTGGCGTGAAAAAAAGAACAGTGGTGGATTACGGCTATGAAATTTCAGGGTGCTATCCAACTAGTGGCGACTGTCCTTGTCATACTAAGTGCACCGCTACTTGCAAGACCACCAAAGCTAAGCAGCGTTGGGCTCGGTCAATACGTGTCAGCATATTATTGGAATATCAGCAGAAATAAATGCTAACAAGACAAATTATCGCCTCTTGAATTCACTATTCCCACTCGCCAAAATTAACGCTATGCTATGACGTTCGAGGCCTATGGCGTGATAGCATAGCGAATTAAGTCGGAGGCAGAAGTCGAACAAGGGAAACGTGAGCCCAGAGGAAACATTTCTTTGGCGACAGGCTGAGCGTTCTCGTGTTCTTTTAGGACCATATCAATAGAAGTATAATAACTGCTTCTACTACTTTTACTAACTCTTATTTTGCTTGTGTACTTCGTAAGCGAGGTGCTTACGGCGTCGGTGAATCGTGACGAGCCATTTCCCTGATAATTGACAAGCGGGCGTTTTTTTTAAACATAAGCTATTTCTAGAAATTGCCCGTGGCAAACAGCGTAAGGGTGATCACTGAACTGGATTGTTTGGACAGGCGAACATCACTTGCAAGAGAAATCTGAGCTCACGAGTACATACTTAGCAATTTTTCTTAAAGCTTCACTGTTTAATCAACAGTGGATGTTGGAATTTATCAAATGTTGCCGGTGTGCTTGCAAGACATATCCACATAGCATAAATTTTCAAGATGGCACCGGTGTCGAAATATGCGCGTGTGAAAATTGCGACAAGAATACACTCATAATAAAAACAACTGAAAACGCACTATACAACGCAGCACACACGCTGTTAGAATAAAAGGACGCCCCCCAGCTCATCCCACACCAGAAAAAAAAATTGTGGATCCCATGCGCTAGAGTAATCGGTTTAGGTGGAGGTTTCATTGCTTTTGCGAGGAATTGTTAGTTTCTTTAGCGACCACTCACAAGCAGAAAGCGAGCGACCTTGCTAGACACGTTTTCACCAGGTAAAAAACGCACTCAACACAGACTTGTGGCACTACAACATGCGGATTGCAAGCATGATGAAGGAATCACCACGCATTAGGAAAAATAACACTTTCGAGAGCGCATTGTATGTCGAAATGCCCTTCTTATACCCTTACTGTTGATAAAGGTGCAGTCGTAAGCAGAACCCTCTAGTTCACCCTTTAATTAATTTTAGGCTGCTAGAACGGTGTTTTGTGGGAAATATACACCTTGCAGAACATAAGGGTGCTCAGGTACTTCAACAATTCAACCAAGTAAAAAGCCATAAGTGTCTATTTCCCAGCGGTTTTTGCCAAGTGACGGTTCAAGCGAGTGGTATTGAGAAAGTAAGCAATGGTTGTTGTTACGTTTCGCCTATGACGCGTGGTATAGCCGGCGCGGATGCAGCGGACGCCGGGGCTTCGTTCAAAGCGGCGGACATTTTGGCCCGTTCGGCGCCGCCGCTGCGCCTCCCCGCCAAGCACGTCCAGGCATGTTCTAATGCCACGTGGCTTCGTGTGTCCGTGTGTGTGTGTGTGCATGTTGGTGCCCACGCTTGTCAAAGCGCGGCAGCCGGGGAGAGGAGCTCCCCCAACTGTGAAGCGAGGAGGTCTGACCGGCGCCGGCCCGGCGGATGCGTCACCTACTCGTCCCAACGTGCCCGAGCGGCGCCGTCACGTGCGCGTCTATCGAGGCGTTCCTTCTTGCCCTCAACTGCGAGAGTATAAAAGCAGCTGCCCCCGGACGTCAAGAGAGAGGCTCCGATTTCTTCTGTTAGTAACGTGCTCTCCCGTCTCTCCACTTCGGTCGACCTGACCGGCCGCTCTTTTGCGATGCTAGAATAAACAAGTTGTTCTGTTAGCAGTCGACTCATGCTTTGCAAGGACCTTCGGATGCTTCCAGTTGTGCCCCAGGCCGCCAGGCCAACGCTACCCTTGGGGCTTGGGACCCATTTGCAACAACTCGTGCCAGCGGTGCGATTGCAATAACGGGTGTCAGCACTGAGATTCCAACAAGTGGTTGTCAGCGGTGAGATCGTGACAACGGAGGCCAGCAGCGAAGATATGCGGTTGACTGTATGCTGAGCAGCACAACGACCATCCGGGAGCAGTGCAACGAGCCCTGTGTGATGAGTGGTTGCCTGCAGCGGAACGACTGCGCTGAATTCTTGGCTGCGAGGTTTGGTGAGTGCGGGACTTTCTTCTTCTGAGCTTTGCCAGGCTTTTGTTAGTGTCAGAAACAGAGCTGGTAATTGTGGTTGTCGTTGCTGCCGGGTTAGTTTGCGGCAAGACATAGTAGGCAGTAGAGAAAGCAGCATTCAGAGCAGCCATGGATTTGAAGTCGTTGCGCAAACCGAAATTGCTGGAGCTTGCAAGAGAGTTGGGTCTGGATGTCTCAGACAAACTCAGAAAACCAGAACTGCTAAGGGCTATTTTTGAGTTAGAGGCTGAGGATGACGAGCTGTCGGAATGCCTTGAGACTATTGAGGAGAGGTCAAAAAGACAGGAGCGCGAAGTTAAAGAGCAAAAAGAGAAACAGGAGCGCGAACTTAAAGAACAGAAAGAGCGAGAGCAACAAGAGCGCGACCGTCAACACGCTTTGGAAATGAAGCGTCTCGAGGTAGAGATGGAACGCGCTCGTAATGGAAGTCAGGCACATGGTGCAGGAGAACGAGTATTGTTCAACATGACTGACCTGATGCGGCCGTTTAAGCTTGGAGAGGACATTGGTTTGTTCCTGGTTAACTTTGAGCGAACATGCGAGAAGCAGGGGTTCTCTCGGGAAACGTGGCCACAGCGCTTGCTCACTTTGTTACCCGGCGAGGCGGCCGACGTAGACGCTCGCTTGAAGAGAGAAGAGGCATAGGATTTCGACAAAGTGAAATCGAGTCTGCTAAAAAAGTACAGGCTGTCAGCGGAGGCGTTCCGTCGGAAGTTTAGGGAAAATGAGAAAGGCAAAAGTGAGTCATATACAGAGTTTGCCTACAGGCTTATGTCAAACATGCAGGAGTGGCTCAAACAAGAGAAAGCGTTTGGTGACCACGAGAAAGTTCTGCAGTGTTTCGGGCTGGAACAGTTTTATAGTCGGTTACCTGAGAACGTGTGGTACTGGGTCTTGGATAGGCCAGACGTTAGTACGGTGGCTAAAGCCGCTGAGCTAGCCGAGGAGTTTGTGACGCGTCGGGCTCGCGGAGCTAAGGACGGCCAAAAGGGTGAATTTGGCTCCAAGTTTGAGAGGCCGACACACGTAGTGCGGATGCGAGTGAAAGCAGTCCGACCGAACGTAAGGAGACGGCGGCAGCCGAAGCCGAACGCAGAAAGCGGTTCGAGACGAGGTAAGCTCGCGTTTGTTATACGTGCCAGAAGCCGGGTCACTTTTCGGCGCAGTGTCCGGAAACAAAAACAAAAGTCGTGTTTTTGTCATTATGCAGCACTGACGAGAACATGAAGCTTCTCGAGCCTTACATGCGAGACCTCCTCGTGAACGGGAAAGAGTGCCGAGTGCTTCGCGATTCCGCAGCTACGATGAATGTAGTTCACCCCTCTTACGTAGAACCCGATATGTTCACGGGCGAGTGCGCATGGATCAAGCAAGCCGTGGAAGCTCATAGCGTGTGTCTGCCCGTAGCAAAAGTGCTTATTGAAGGACCTTTCGGAGCGCTTGAGACGGAGGCCGCAGTGTCATCTATGCTGCCCCCCCCAGTACCCGTACCTATTTTCGAACAGGTCCGATCACCTCCTGCGCGAGAAGGGGCTTTTGTTTGGTGAGGCTAGCGTTCAGGCCTTAACCAGATCGAAGGTTCGGGAGCTCGCTGCAAAGGCGGTAGTTGCGGGGCCGACGTTGTCGAACAATGAGAAAGGATCAGAGGCGCAGCAAGCTGATATTCAGAGCACGTCCGAACTGAATAAAGTTGAGCCTGTAGCGTTGAAGGCACCAGATACTGGAGAGGAAACGCCCGACACGGGAAAGTTAGAAGAGCTATCTGCAGATTTGCTCATCGCGCCTACGTCAGACGGACTTAATAGGTTGCTAAAAGTCAGCCGGTCGGCTTTGATAGCCGAGCAAAAAAAGGATGGCAGCCTAGAAAACATACGCTGCATTGTCAAGGAAGGTATCGCCAAGAAAAATGCTCGCTTTGTGGAAAGAGGTGGGGTCCTGTACCGGAAGTATCTGGACCGCAGGGGAGTGGAGTTCGATCAGCTGATCGTGCCTCAATGCTATCGTCAGGATCTGTTGCGCTTGTCGCACGGGGGTTCGTGGTCCGGACACCTAGGAGTTAAGAAAACTAAGGACCGTCTCTTGCAAGAGTACTATTGGCCAGGGTGTTTTCGGGACGCAGACCACTTTGTGAAGACATGTGACACCTGTCAGCGGGTGGGCAAACCAGGGGACAAATCGAGGGCGCCGTTGAAGTTGGTACCTATCATTACGGAGCCTTTTAGACGGCTCGTTATTGATACAGTGGGACCTCTGCCGGTAACAGCCACGGGGTACAGACACATTTTGACTGTGATCTGCCCAGCGACAAAGTTCCCTGAAGCACTGCCGCTTAAAGAACTCAGCTCAGTTGAGATAGTCAATGCACTACTGTCCATATTTGTGCGAGTTGGTTTTCCTGCGGAAATCCAATCAGATCAGGGCACAGTGTTTACTAGCGCTTTGACGACAACTTTTCTCGAAATGTGTGGGGTAAAGCTGTTGCACAGCTCGGTGTACCACCCACAGTCGAATTCCGTTCAGAAGCTCCACTCCGTCATGAAACGCGTGTTGAGAGCATTGTGTTTTGCACAACAAACTGACTGGGAGCTGTGTCTGCCTGGGGTGATGTTTGCATTGAGGACCGCGCCGCATGCGGCTACGGGGTTTTCGCCAGCTGAGCTAGTGTACGGTCGCTCGCTGCGATCTCCGCTTCGCATGCTTCGAGACGGATCACTGCCCTCTCCAATGGCTGCAGAACATCTCTTCTACAAATGGCCGCCTCCAGCGCTGGAGCCTCGCTTTGCAACAATATTCCTTTGAGGTGCGTTACAAAAAGGGGAGTCTCAACGGTAACGCCGATGGCTTAAGTCGAAGCCCCTAACGTAGGAATCAGCCTCAGAGTTGTTTGTTACTGATGTTTTTCTTCCTGAGACAGGATTTTTAACATATTGCTTTTGTTTAGTGTTTCAAAGTGATGACGTGCTTTCTAGTGCAATTTTCCAATTTATGGACGCGTTCTGAGTGCTGCTAGACTACTGTAAGGAACTAGGCAGTGGTATAAAAGGGGAAAGAGCCTGGCAGGACTTGGTGAGGGTTGTTTCGTGCTTGCTGACTGAGCGGTTGAGTTTCGGCGTAGTTCTAACGCTTGCCGGGAACGAGAACAAAAATGGCAACTCTCCCGAAGTCACTTTGCAGTGTCCTGTGTGAACCTGAACGAGAGAACGAGGCCTTCCGTGTGCGCTGCGCTCAAGAAACGCCGAAGGACGCCCGACGTCGGTTATGAGCATCATCGAGCGACATCCCTCCGGACAGCGGATGCAGTCCCCTGACCATCGGGATCTCCTTCCCCCGGCGGGGTGGTCTGTTACGTTTCGCCTACGACGCGCGGTATAGCCGGCGCGGATGCAGCGGACGCCGGGGCTTCGTTCGAAGCGGCGGACATTTTGGCCCGTTCGGCGCCGCCGCTGCGCCTCCCCGCCAAGCGCGTCCAGGCATGTTCCAATGCCACGTGTCTTCGTGTGTGCGTGTGTGTGTGTGTGTGCATGTTGGTGCCCACGCTTGTCAAAGCGCGGCAGCCGGGGAGAGGAGCTCCCCCAACTGTGAAGCGAGGAGGTCTGACCGGCGCCGGCCCGGCGGATGCGTCACCTACTCGTCCCAACGTGCCCGAGCGGCGCCGTCACGTGCGCCTCTATCGAGGCGTTCCTTCTTGCCCTCAACTGCGAGAGTATAAAAGCAGCTGCCCCTGGACGCCAAGAGAGAGGCTCCGATTTCTTCTGTTGAGTAACGTGCTCTCCCGTCTCTCCACTTCGGTCGACCTGACCGGCCGCTCTTTTGCGATGCTAGAATAAACATGTTGTTCTGTTAGCACTCGACTCATGCTTTGCCAGGACCTTCGGATGCTTCCAGTTGTGCCCCAGGCCGCCAGGCCAACGCTACCCTTGGGGCTTGCGACCCATTTGCAACAACTCGTGCCAGCGGTGCGATTGCAATAACGGGTGTCAGCACTGAGATTCCAACAATGTCAACCTGCTGCTTCACGTACATGGCGTCCTCTGCGTTGAAGTGGAAAGATATATCTTTTTCTTTGAATTCCTACATCTCCTTTTGTTTTAGCACTAGCGTCATTTAGGTTGCTTTATCGCTGTGATGTTATATTGATCAGAAACCAATTGTTTGCGAATCATATTCCACCAGCCAACGAGAGTTCTTCAAATGCATGTTCGTTCTGGCATAGCGTACTGGCCGGCATGCATACGCAGTAAGTCGTAACCTCTTTCATGCGGTATCGATATGAATGAGCATTCTCAGATGCATGTAGAGCAATGTATTACCTACATAAGAACCCGGCATTTATTGTGCTGACAGGGCGCCACGGCCATAAAGCGGAACGAAAAATCTGCCTTGTCCTCTTCTTGCCTTGCTGCCTTTCACATCTTAGTGTTCGCTTCGACCTTGTGAGTGCTCCTCCTCGTCGATGACTGCTTTCAATACTAGCGTCATTGCTTCGAACGCCGAGACTCGGATGGCTTTCCAGACACGTACTCCTTTTGCGCGCACTAGTCTGAACGATGATGACAAGGCGAAACCTAGCGTTAGGCGGTGTTGGTCGCTGTCAATGCTGTATATCCCCTCCTCATGGAAATTTAAGCTCCGCAGCAGAGCCATCAGACCTTCGGATAGCAGCGCATCTCAGTACGCGTACGGCCAGCTCGCGCAAACCAAGTGAACGCCCCCAGCGCACTCTCATCGATTGTTGGCAATTCACAGTGAATGGTCATCCACGATTGTTTGCACCAGTTCTCCGTTGAAGTGCGTGTAAGCTTATATTTATTGAACGGGGCTTTTGAAGTCCCTAAAGAGTAAATTTTCCTTTTCAGGATCCCAACGCATATTATCCTCGTTGATGCGCTGTACTGCCTGCATGTTCACATCTTGCTGGTCAACAGCCGCTCCCACAGGCATCACACACACAATTACTGGCACCTTGTGGATGTGCCCTCTCATCTATATGTAGTTCATGTCCTCATAGGCTGGTTGACCCCAATGGTCATTGGTGCGGCAGAAGAACGTGACCCCGCCGCCCTTCGGGCCAAACCTTCTTGGTTGCAGCCTGTCCAACTCAACTTTGCGTGTATCAGAAGTCTCTCCAGGTCACCTAAGTATGACTCTGCTACACCATATAAAGACATGGTATCTTCAGCGAAATTACTATAAAGTGCTTCTCAGCTGGCTTGCCTCCTGTCCCCGTTAATATTGAGGTAGCCCACGATAACCGGATTCACCGCACGTAAATTACCCATGGTAGTGTGTGCCACCTTTCCGTTGCGACTTGAGACGCACCTTGGGGAACGCCAGTTTCGCTTGGGTTATTGCTGCTGCCTTGACATGTAACGGACTCCTTGCCAAAGAGCTGCCAAAATCGCGACGGTGGTGTTCTTCCTCGACTACTCGCGATGAACTCCTCCTACTAGGCGTAACCCCTCAAAAATGCCAAACCTACGCCGCGAGTTGCATGCCATTTCCACCGCCTCCTCTATTATGTGCCTGTGGCCATTTGGGTCACCATCTGGCGTCTTCTAAACTGGCCGTACTGACTCTGCTTGAGCTCCCAACTCCGAGGACAACTACTTGAACCTCTTGTTGTAGATCCTGCAGTGCTGTCTGGTAGTTTTCGCTTTGCAATTTTTTTCTGTGACGACCTAAATTAGGAAGCGCTGCTGTATAGATTTTGTCTGCCTGGTCTGCAGTTTACGACTGAAATTGTCGGCCACTGATTCAGGGACCCTTGTGCAAGATATCCTTGATCTCTGCGTGCAGGACTACGTGGGCTTCGTGTGAGCGCCAGATAGCATTTCCCACGTCTGCTTCCGCAATGACCTCCTGGAGAGTGGCATCATTATTTTACCGGTAGGCAGGTTCTTGCTGCGCTTTCCAGTGCGGCGGTGTGCTTCACCTTGCCAGCGTTCCAATATCCATAAACAAATGCTCGGCAACCGTTTCGTTATTGGGGCGTCGTGTTATTCTGACTCGCTTGTGTGGCAGCAACAGGAACCACGGGTTCTTGCTATTCCATCATTTCTTGCATCTGCCTTTTCTTCAGGCTGAGAACGGTCTCCCACTCCCGGCCGACAGCACGAGAACGGTCCACTTATTGTTCCCCCTCGCTCATCTTCGTCTTGTCTGAACTGCGCGAGTCCTCATCAGTAGCTTCATACATGTTGCTGATCATTGCGTCCCTAGATTCCGATTGGGAATCCCTGGACACTGTGGCGATGTCTCTTGGCGGTTGGTGACAAGTTGGCTTTAGCTTGTAGTCAGCACAGCCCTATGAAGTTCCTCAACCTGTGCTTGTGGAAAAACAGTCCATCCTCTCTCGTGATTGAGGTTTTCTCTCAGCACACGTTTTTCGCTCTCACTGGCGATAAGGCTGTCTCGTAGCCGTGTTGCTATGCTGTCCACAGCCCACTGCCATGTCTCTTCCCCTCGCATATTTGCCACCCTGAACACCTCTCTCAGGAGCCTGGAAGAGGAGAAGGAAATAACTTTATTGAGTCCTGAGGAACCCCTCCCGACCCGCTCTTGGTTTAGTGGTCGGCAGGGGTCGCGGTCCGCACCCACGTTGGGACGGGAAGCCCATGAGCCTCCGCCCTTTCGTGAGTCCTCTGGTCGGCCCGGAGCTGGGTCTGGTGGTCGTCACTTCGCAGGGCGCCCACCCAGTCTTCTTCTTTGCTGAACACGGTGCCGCTTAACGCGGAGCATTGCCAGAGCATGTGCGATAGCGAGCAGTACGATTCGCCGCAATCGGGACATTGCGGCTCTATGTCCGGTGAATAAAGGCTCAGTCTGCCTGTCCAGGGGAACGACCTTGTTTGAAGATATTCTGAATATAGATGACTGTGGTATAGTGAGTGTAGCGTGGTGGAGCGGGAATGTCCTCCTCGACAGCTGATAGTGCGTTGTTATATCATTGAAGGTGAGCAGCGGGTCTCGGTGCTGCCCCCTCTCCCCGCCACTTCGCTGGCCACGATCGCCGCGGTGCGTGAGTCCTCGCGCGCGTCGGTGTGCCAGCTCGTTGGCGTTGCTAAAGTCGGGGTGCACGTCGGCCCCCATATGGGCTGGAAACCATTTGAGGATGTGATAACACGCGGCTCCCTCGCTGCCGAGGACGGCCGCCGCTTCCCGCGATATCGAGCCCGAGGCGAATGCTCTGGCCGCCGATCGCGAATCTGTGTAAACGTCAGGACGTTCGGGGTCCCTCACTGCCATGGCTATTTCCACCTGTTCGGCCACCTCGGACGTTACCCCCTTGACTGATGCTGCGTTAATGATTGTACCATCCCAACGTATCGAGACGGCTGCGTATCGGTCACTGCGCCCGTACTGGGCCGCGTCTACAAATGCAGCCAGTCCCGGGCAGTTGGCGGTCGATTTCAGCAGTGCTCGGGCTCTCGCCTTTCGGCTCCCCTAGTTGAATTGCGGGTGGACGTTTCTCGGACGCGGTTCTACCTTGAAAGTGCCCCTGACGACCGCGCTGAGCGCGACCTTGCGTGCGTTGCACTCTGCCTCTGCATTTATCCCTTCTTCTTCTAGGATGCGTCTGCCGGCCCTGGTGGTCGACAGCCGCACGACCTGTGCGGAACCTCAGGAACCTGGACTTTTCTCATTTTCTGCATTCATAGTTTGATGCACCATCCGCATCTTCAACTGTCTCAATAGGTATGTGTTCTTGTCAAACGCACAGCTGCCATCCTGTGAGCATAACCATCTCAGCGGCGAAGTCATCTTGTGACGTCCTGCATGCAGCGTTTACTTTCTTTGTAGTCCGGCTTGTGAACTCCGAACCAAATGCCTCCGACGCTCTGTTTGCCAATGCAGCCGGCTTGGCCGGTGTGGAGTCTAGAGTCTAGGCGCCATATGCTGCGCGTACAGGGATGCCATTAAAATGCTACCTAGCGGCGCCCGTTGTAACCATAGGCGGAACTCGCGCTCGAGACGCCTGCTCTCACTGTAAGCATAGCTGAAGTGCATGCGCGCGACTTGCTGCTTGTGCGTGTCCTGAATAGTTACATAATTGAGGGGTGACATTGCGCACAACGAGATCGCACTGTATAATAGTGGATGTGTATTCGACGTCACGGCTGTTTGGGACACGACTGTCTCCATACGCGAGAAGTGTTTTCTGCAAACAAGCATCAACAAGCTTACGTACGATGTGGAGCTCATTGCATGTGTGCCACTTTCAGTATGTATTCTAAGTAGGGCCCTTACCGCTAATAGCTTTATTTCTTGACCCGTGAACCAGTGTATTTTTATGCACACACGGGCTTCGTTTACACGCCCTGTGTTTTTACAGGATCTTGGTGGAGCGCCGTCGCAACTGCGTATGGTTCGTAGAGGCGCGGCCACATGAAAAGCCAGCTATGCTAAAGCTATTGTAAAGCTTGAGTAAAATAGTGGTCCAGCCATTATTAAGGGTTGATAGTTTTTATGATTGAGTTTTACCACATTCTACGTAGCATGGATTTCACGTGTTCTCTGGTTAAACAAGATTAACGTTTCGATGCTTTCACGGGAGCACGTGAGTGAGATTTCAGAAAACCCTACAACCAAGGATTCGCCTCCCTGGTTAGCCAAGAAAATATAACTTTTAAACTTTATATTTTCTTATTTTCGGCCCTGTATTTACTACATTTACCCTCGCACCCCGATGCATAATTAAAGCGCATGTTGTATCACTTGTTATACTGCTCCGAGTCTGAATAGAAAATGCAGCGCTATCTTGTCATAAGTTTCCAATTCTTTGACATATTAAAATAAGACTGACACTAGTCTTCAAATTAATTGCAAGACAAGTTTACAAAACGTACAGTTTGCGAAAATGCTCATTCATTGTGACGCGAGCTTACAAAATCGCAGCTTAAGAAGTCTCATTTCGTGGATTTTTCCACATTTCCCTGATGTCTTGCTAGAATATGGCAAATGTACTTGGCAAGCAGGATAAGATGGACGCTGCAAACACACTGCTGCTGCGGTGTAATATGCCTACACAAAAGTGCACAGCTCACGAACAAGTGACCTCGAGAACTAGGGCAAGCGGTCTCTAAAATGCCTGGGGATTTGTCAACGGGAGCATGCCGGGAAAGCTTAGATTGTAAGCAAGTGGAAGAGGTGGTTGCACAGCCAATTAAAACTCCTGTTCAAGATGCGACAGCAGCAGCCGCACTGCTTGATGGACTTCGGGCAGAAAACTGCTGACATCTCCCTGCCATTGGCAACGAGCCCTCCCCCCCCCCCCCCCCGTTTAGCTTTAGAAGCAGAAGACGAAGCGACCCTGCAATTAGCACCATTTGTAGAGGAAAACATGCGAACCTCAGCACTTCACTCTTCATTTGACCCCCTGACGAACACAAACATTGAAGTGGAGATATAAATGTCAAGCATTGTGGCAAACAGAAAAAATATTGAAGTAAATATAAAAGAGCCAGGAAGGGATATGGCTTATTCGAGATGCGTGCGGACCATTCGCATGCCTGCCAGCAGCCGGCCACACACTGTACTAAACTCCAGACGAGATCCTGCCAAGGTTTGCGAAGGGTTCTTGAAGGACAGTACATTCTGGTCCCCTGACACAGCCTACGGAACTACCTGGACGGCTGAAGTAGTAACGTCATGCGAGAAAGAGTGTCCACTGAAGTCGCTACTTCTGTGTTTGCAGTGATGCTCGAACAGTTTGTTTGGGTTGCACCTCTGACGGCATTGTATGCCAGGAACTCGCGTTCGGAATGATTGAAATGGAATGCCCTTACAGATGTAAGGACAAAAATATTGTGGGCCTCAGTGGACGCACCGG
Source organism: Dermacentor variabilis (assembly GCF_050947875.1). Classification (NCBI taxonomy): domain Eukaryota; kingdom Metazoa; phylum Arthropoda; class Arachnida; order Ixodida; family Ixodidae; genus Dermacentor; species Dermacentor variabilis. The sequence continues at coordinate 104,199,513 of NC_134570.1, forward strand.
TAACATCTCTCACTTGACAGTTAAAGACACCAGTCTGGAAGTAAAAAGGATTCACAATTACAATACAGAAATCCACATTTCCCTGTTTGTTCTTGGCATGAAGAAGTGTTTTTTTTCTGTTTACTCTAAAGAAACAGCAAATTCTTGTTGAAGTTTCTGTGGAAGGCGACTTTGTTGCCACATGTCTTCCACAGCTGGACATGTTCTAATACAAGCATTTCTTCCCCGAAATAACAAAATCCTCGCACTAAAGTGAGCAATAAGAAGTGAGGATCGTTCAATTCTATTTATCAGGGTCAAATGAGCAATGCCGGAATAAGGACGTTCAAAGAACATGTTCATGCAAGCACTGTGTCTCACTTGCAAGACAACTGTTGCTAATTACAACTATAAATGATATTCTCTAATGCTGCATGATTGCCAAATAGCTACGGAGGTGATGAAACCGAAGTGCACGTAGCCTCGGCGGTGGTCCTTTGCTTTGTTGTCTTCTATAGATTTTCAAGCACGCAACACATGTCTATTATTTTTCCTGCACGAGGAACTAAGTCTGAGGACAGTTTTTAACACTACGCTATATTTTCATCCGCCAGATTTACATTTCTAGACGTATTCTGGTATTTTCCACTTCATATGTATTGTTGACTTCTAGGTAAACGGCTCGTTGGGGTGGCCAAAAGCTGACATTCGAAAATTTACCCCATTCTCTGCAAGCTTGCCTCTTATCTAAGAAAACCGTTTTTTCTGACAGCATAAGATCTCCAGGCTTCAACAGGTGCAAAATTCCACAAGCTGATAAAATAAATGAATCTGTGTAACGACTACCATGAGGTCTTGAAAGGAAGTTTGAAATTTCACTAGACGTGATAAGTACAATGAACTTGATAGTAACGCCCATTTCATGTACGCTGTTTGGTGCATTAGAAGCAATTTCTGCGCGGTCAGTAATAACCTGAACAACCGCATAATGTGTTTGAAAGCTTTTTGGCATATCTCTTTGATTAGTTGATCGTGACGCCCAATATCTGAGAGGCCTCAATTTTTCATGCAGAACATTCAGCACTGAGAAGTACCTGGAACAGGTGGGCCTGTGTACTTCCAAAGAACAGCACGTCATATTTAGATTTAGCTTCATCAAAGAAAAAGAGTTTGTTTAAAACGTTAACCTCGTTAGTTTGCTGTGCTTTAAGATAATCAATAATGGTTACTCGTAGCTTCCACTGCGACTGAATCTCCAGCAATGGATTCCATTGCCTGTGCCCTTGTCTTGGCTACAAGCTACAAATATCTGTTAACTTTCGCAAGTTGGAGTGTTTGTTGACACCACCATATTCATCGGGTCAGATATAGTTTCTTCGAGGTTTTTTGTTGTTACTCATGCAACATCCTTGGTACTCTTCTTCATTGGAAGCACAACACAATAACAAGTGAATTCGCTTTTTAATGTTCAGAAGCCATCAAAAACATAACAAATCGCTTATTTCTAGATTACGGAGCTTACATCCATATGGTGGACATATATACTAAAGCTAGGAAACTGCAAGTCGAGGAATGTAAGAAGCATGCACAAAAAATACATTTTTTTAAAGAATACGGTAACGAAAAATATTACTACAGAAAATGCCCACCATCAATTTTAAATTGTGCATGTCGGATTATATTCTTCCCTGAGATTAAATGCGCGCAGTGCATGTATCATGCACACAAATGAAAATTATCCAGTGGACGATGATGATCAATAACAAGTCATTTACTTGTATGTCGGAATTGCAGCCTTGCATACAGCGAAAGAATAGGCTTTGTGTGTCAATTTGCGTTCCGCACTCACAAGGGTCTGTTTATGATCTCATGTACAGAATATACAAACAAGATGGGCACTTTATATGCTTCTACTTGTGTAATCAGCCATGACACTGCAAGTAAATCGCAACAATGCAGTAATCTATGTCATCGTGTAGCATCCCAATTCATGATGCAGTACAACAAAACTCAGAAAAAGGCGTAACCTCGAAGATTTCACATGTATTGGCGCAATGTGAATGTCATTGTAAATATGGAATTTAACTAATAAACTCAGCTGTAGACAGCCCTGCTACATTTGTCTTCACTATTGTTAGTTCTCGGAGAGTGATTAACTACTGCTTCTACAATGGCAGCTATACACTTCTCTCATTTAGCATTTAGGTGTACAGTCTCAAAATTGACATTTGTTTCGTGCACATGACGTATATGGTGATGCAGCTGGAGCATTACACCTACAAAGGTGCACCAGGAAAACTACCTGCAAAATTGGTATGTCAGTTTGATGCATATCGATATGCAAAAGACAGGCTGTAGCAGTAATGATGGGTTTTTCTCCCTACTAATGAGCGAAATATAACAGAATCTTGCTGTTAATAAATTTGGAGACAAAAATCTACGTGCAGGTATCAAGCAAGTTGTACGTGCCCATCTCCTTTCCTCTTCTGAACAACTGCAATCAACCATGACAACTTCCAGAGGTTGGACGTCTGATGAAATGCTGTCCTCCTTTTGCTCGCGTGCCCGCAACCTGCAGTCATAACAAGATATGTTTTAAAAGAGTGCTCTAAGTACTCGCCGTTCCCCAAAGGAGTTGCGACGCATATCTCTACGGATAATATATGGGGAGTCGTCTGAGTACACACATTCAGCCTATTTTTCAATCAGCCACAGCATGCATAATGTGCAAACAAGGCCACGCAGACGGATGTTGAGCCCACTATGGCATTAAGTTTCTATTTTCGCACCGTTTAGTCAAAAAACGACTTGATGGCAACAAATCGAATATTATAAAATGAATATAACAGATTTGAAAAAAAGTTGGAGGTTACTTCTGCTATGACAGAGGTTGTACGGTGTCTTGCATGCGCAGCTATATTCTCAATTGACCCATTCTGTTCTTTCTTGAAATTTAGTGCAATGGGCCCAAGAGTGTTGTTTTATTAAAGAATGAGAAATTTGGCTAGAGCACCATCACATGACACCTTAACCCTGGTTAGAACCCATCTGCGCAGATTTAATCCTGTCTACTAGCGTTTCGTGCAAATAATAGTAAAAAATTTAAAAGAAAAAATTTTTAAAAGCAAACATGATGCTGGTGCTCTGGCTGCGTTGTCCCACGTCAGCCAGCAGAAAACACCTACCGTGAAGTTTTATCTTACCTTCGATACCACTTCGAAGTGTTACACTCTTAAAACTAGGGAGGGTACCGCAGGAGTTAAGCGGCCGATTTACCTCCAAAGCGTTGCTTTACTCTCGAAAAATGTCGACTGGAGAGAAGTGCATTGTTCACTCCATCACCAAGAAGAGAGTGAAATATGCTTTTCACTCTGCCTTTCTGCGACAAAGTAGAAAGCCCGTTCTGCACTTGCGGCAATAGAGACAAAACGTAGCGCAATGTTCTGCTTCAACTGTAGAAGGCTGGCCCTGAACATGGCAATGTCTCATGCACGCACGCTGAGGAAAGAACACACCGTTTTGCTTCTAAGAGAGCAGGCAGTCACAGTTCAAAGGAACGCGAAGCGAGCGCTCTGCTTTTTCATTCGGACTTGCTCCAGCGCGCGCACGCTCAACAACGCGGAAGAGCGCAGCATCGGAGAAAGGTGATGCGTCCAGCGAACAGCGACGAAGTCCATCCAAGGGAGGTCGTGTGTCAGCCATCTCGCGCCGCCGCGAAAACACGACAGTCGTTCGACATTTGTTGGATATAACAACAAATCCTCTACAGTAAGTGAATTCTAACTTAGCTGAACATTCTACGATATGCATGTTATCGCCAGGAGGTCGTCGCGGCTCTTAGTCGACGAGATTGACAACGAACTAGGCAAGTTTCTCTCGATGTCAATCGAAAAAGCCAGTCGTCGCGATAACTGCGTGTATAACTGCGTGTTATTTTATCAGTTGCCGATATCCGTAAGAGCTTTGAAAATTGTAAACGCTGCCAGAACCATGGTATATTCAATAAGACGTGAGGCGAGAAGACGCTTAAAATGGTTAGTTCTCCAGCCCATTATACCGAGCCTTTGCAGAGCCTGCTTAGCGTGCGTTTTGTGTGTTCGAATTTACTCAGTTTGACAGTCTACTGTGTACGGAACGCTGTTGAAGTAAGTAGGCGCATAACAGATGGCGTCATTTTGCTGGCGGCATGCTTTCGTTATAAATAAGCCGCGCGCTTATGGTGCCTCGCGTATGGGTAATCTGCGACCACTGAAGCTACGTGCAGCTGCAGAGCTAGTTAGAAAATTTGCCGCAGGTATTCAGCTGCATGCTGCAAGAGGTTAATTGGGTGCATTATCTTGAACTTACTTGAAATGCATGAGGAATTCATGTTTTATGCTGAACAAAGTATAAACCCTATACAAGCGATCTTGTGCGCGACAGCTACAAGCGATGCGATGGAGATGGCTGTCGCGTTCGCTCGTCGCCTACAAGTCGTACTCCGTGCGAGCGACGATATTGAGCGACGTCTCCCCGGTGTTGCCGGTATGAGGGCTGCAAATACGCGTCAAAACTAGCGTGACGCGTGCTTTAGTAATTTAATTTGATGTATTTCACTGTGAAATGTAGCGTAAAATATTTCCGCAGGTCTTGGAGTAGGTTCTTATCCTTGCAGCTTAACAAAATTCAGTGGTTTGCCCGTTCCGAGCGACAATCGGTAGTATTTAAGTCATGTACATCCAGCTCCGGCTTCGCGCTATTGGCTAGTCGCTCACAGCACTTCCGGGCGACGATCGACGAATTCTAGAATTTTAGAATCGAGCGATCTGTTCAAGCGACGGCTCGTTTTGTCTCTCGATGCCGTCGCTCATCGCCGTGGTGCACCAAATCACTCTCATGGGGTTTAACCCTACGACTGAGCTGTTTTTGCTCATGTATTGAAATGGTGGGATTTTGTCTGACTTTATCTCTTTTGTTGCGGTCTTCGAGCACGGTGCGAATCTGAAAGGGCGCTTATGTCAAAGAACTCGGTGAATTGTCAAGCAGCGAGTTGTGCATCGGCATGGAATATTACGGCTTCTGTGTGGAATTCCAATTGCAGGGGCGCTTTGAATACGCTTTTTATTTTGGACACGACTGTGCATTTGCTAATATGAGTTGGCGTTTCAGAGTTATGTCATATGAACAGCTAAATCACCCTTCCTCTGGGGGTTACAAGCGTAATATGGGCATCTTGCTACTGCATGGCAGATGAAACTGTGTTTATAGCTTTAATATTTTCAGTGGAGAAATGAAGTATCAAAATAAAGCGCTGCTGTAATTCCGTGTTACCAGTCGTCTGTCCTACAAAAAATAAAAAGTTGGTCTCATAAACTAAGAACTGCGGTCTAACTGCATCTTTTACATGCTTTCAAGAATGTAAAATGCTAGATTTCAAACTGAAGCACAAGTGGAGTCTGTCAAAAATGACCTCCATTGCGCACCTCATAAATGAATATAAGTGCATGCCTTTTATTAAGCTTAGATGCACGCCGCAGTAAACTTTCTTATTATTATTGAAATGTGGGTACGCTTGCCATGACAAGCCTTGTTGCTCCTTCTCATAGGCACATCCAATCATATCCACTGAAGTGAAGGACCATATTTTCATCCCTACTGAGCATCATGTTTCCAGATGTCATCCTCAAATTATGGCTTGAGCTTTGGCACAACCAAAAATGGTGCGGAAGGCACACTAGGCACGGGCTTGGGATGTGTCACAAGTGCTGTTCGCGACACACCATACTAATGACAGACTTATGACATCTGACAATGACCAATATTCTACTTATTAGCCGGAGTATTTTAACATTGGGGATGAAGGAGGATGAACTTTCAGTTATTTCTTTTTTGTTAAATTTAGAAATTGACGTTAGTTCAGCAGTTAACTGTTGCAGTCATTTAGATGCTTCGCATGCATTTCAGTAGGAAGACTAAGAGCTAACATTTTCTTTTAGTGCCATGACCTTGACTGTCTTGATGTCGTTTTACATCATGTCCTCGTGTTGACTTTTGCACACAATATTTTTCAGGCACCTGCTTAGATAACGCAAGAAGGCAACTGCAAGGTCACAAGGATGTCAAAGAGCCAGCCCATCGCTACTCCAAGTAGTGCAGGGGAGCGCACGCCAAAGAATCATAATACATTACCATGCAATTTGGACGAGAAAACTAGAATGTGGGTATATTGGGTGTACCATTTGACTAAATGTCAACACAATCAAAATACAGTATGTCACACGAAGATCAAAATTTTCACGTGCTCAAGGCCGTCATCTTAACATGGTATATATATAATGTCTCTGATGGGAAGTCAAAATCAAGTATGCTCTCTGGAGACAAACTCATAGGAGCAAGTGTTATTCAAAAGTTAGAAATGTGTTTAAAAAACAGCTGATTAATATTGTGAAAGTGACTGCTTTTTGTGTTGCCTCTCAACAGTTATATCTATGTGGTAAAAAATTGTGGTGCAATGAAATTGCATATTTGCTTAGTGAGATGATACATATTTGCAATGAGCACGGTGCCTGTGTTCACTATAAAAAGCAACAGCTCATGTTTGGTTAGGTGCGTACATACATTTAACAGCTTTAATAGCCTACAGTGAATGCAAGGGTGCAAATAAAAAGAACTGCGATTCTGTACGTTAAATGCTGACATGAAGCAGACAGATTTTCATGTCTTCCCTATTACCAATTTTATGCACCTAAATTTAGAAGTATGGCTGCTCTTTAGGCTCCAGAAAGAGGAAGCATTGGGTGAAGAGAATCCCGTGTTTAAAAAGTCATTATCGTTTATGTGCATGCTCACGAAACCAGTTCATTGGAACCGCTCGTGCCTCCCGAACCGAAAGCAAGGAGCAATTAAGGCCTTCAACTGTGTACACCGTGGTGCACACCATACGTCTTAGAAGCCGCAGAGTCACTTGGAATCGAAAATTATTTGAAAAATGTAAAATTGTGCTTTCTCCTGTGAAATAGTCACATGAAAGCTTCTGGCAGGTATTTGATATTTTGATTAAGGTGACTCAATCTACTGGCCAACCTAGTATGCTAGTGGAGGCAGAGATGTGTTCAATACAAGTATCTGAGAGCTTCTGAATAGAACACTTGTTCATCAATCGGCGGGTGTGAACATATAGTGTTAAGCAAAAGGCGCTCAATTTCATGGCTTCTGTAGACATTATTCTTCTGGACATAAGATAGAGTGCACAGTGAGGCGACGTATTAATCTTCCTAGACACATGTGCACTTGTTTTGAGACTGAGATTCTGTGAAGTGCAATAATTTTTCTTATTTTAGCGTATCCTAACGACAACAGGGGGAAAAAGCTTTGGTTTCAGTTAGTTGCTTCATTATGCAAATATATGAATAGTCGCATGCGAAATCCATGTGCATGGAAGGGATATGTGAAACAGGATGGTGCCATTCTCAATTTATGTTGTTCTCCTTTGTATATCATTTTTATGCACTTCCCTGCTTGTACTTATGCTTATGTCGCCTTTGACGCATCATATACATCACATATGATTTTTGGCTCACATCTGAAGCCATGCTATACTTTTGTTAGATTGAATATTCAACAAGTCACAATAATTGATTGTGTAATTACGCAAGCTGCTCGTTAGAAGTATAGCATTCTTACCGTAATGGGAATGATAAGCTACTATACATGACGCGAAATTTGATGCGCAAGATTTTAATGCCAATGCTCCTTGCAGTTTCCTGCTCATGTGCTACACACTACATAATATTGTTAATTTAATTTTATTTATTTGTGAGAAAGTGTAACGGATCAATCTCAACAGCACCAGGAAACTACTTTTGTGATGAGGCCAACCGAATAGGAAATATGATTCGCCTCTGTACCACTTTGAGACCGGGCAGGATATTGCTGCCGAAATACGACAAGGCTCTTAGAAACGAATGGGGTGCAGCCCGTACATGAATAACTTTATGTGAAATATAAGCAAAGCCCACGTGAGACCAGCGGCCTCACATGAGAATATACAACACATTTATATATGCACTGTACTGTTAGTCAGGAACATCCATACGCTGTACAAGACGTTATGAAATGAGCTGCTGTCTTAGAATATGGTACACAAAAAGTTTCTTGCACAATTTATCTACATTACTAGCCCCATGCTTAGCAGCTCATCTCGTAACCTCTGCTGTATAAATGCATGCGTTTTGTGCCAGAAATGCGTTTTCTGGCCGGTAATGGGGCGCATATTTCTCTTCAATCATAGTGTCAATACTTTGTCAGTTTTTACATGTTTGTTCTATGTTTAACTTTCCATTGTATACTGTAAGGAAGATAACCGACGTGCGGACAGAGTCAGCAGCATCGGCAGCAACAAGCACGCGGCAGGGGCTCGTGCTCGGGAACTGCTCGGTGCATGCTAGAACCGGTGGTCGCTACGACCCCCGATAAATCTCCTCTATAAGTGGCGGAGGTGCTGGGTAACGTTCCATTCTACCATCCGGGAACTCCGTTCTCGGACGCTACCCTCCGCCATGCCGGACGCCGACCAGCAGACTCTTCCATCGCCACCCGTCCCTTGCGCTGGCACCGTTCGCCAGCGTGAGCCTCCCATCTTCAGCGGAACCGACGACAACAACGTTGAAGAGTGGCTGTCGTCCTACGAATGGATGAGCGTTCACAACAAATGGAATGACTCGGACAAACTGGCTTACGTATCATTCTACCTCGCGGGCGTGGCCAGTCTCTGGTTCAGAAATGACGAGAGATATATCCGAACGTGGTCGGCGTTCAAGACGTCGATTACAGACGTATTTGACCGACCCGCCGTCAGGAAACTCCGAGCCGAGCAGCGTTTGCGTACACGCGCACAGGACACAGGTGAGGCATTCACCAGCTATATAGAAGACGTTCTAGATTTGGTGCAGGCGCGTGAACGTTGCCATGACGGAAGCGGAAAAGATCAAGGACGACATGAAGGGAATCGATGATGATGCGTTCCAGATGCTTCTGGCCAAGGACCCGCACACTGTTGGCGACGTGATCAGCTTGCGCCAGAGCTATGACGAATTACGTAAGCAGCGAGATCTGACAAGGCGACATCCCACACCGAATGCGGCGCCACTCTGCAGCTTGACCACCAGCCAAGAACAAGCCTCCTTGATAATCCAAATCAAGGATTTCGTCCGCGAAGTCGCACGACAGCTAGCTCTGGTGTCCGTTACTCAGGAGTCTGCCGGCACTTTGCCATCTCATCTCCGTAACGTGATCCATGAAGAGGTCGCGGAAGCGCTGCCGGCTGTTCACCAGCAGGATGTCGTGACTACACCAGTCACTTATGCTACGGTTGCTGCAATGGCCCCTCGCATTGTGCCCGTGAGTCGCTTCCAGCAGCCTGTGCAACGCCTTCCCCCTCCCGTCTCCTGGCCCAACACTGCCGTTGCTAACCCGTGGTGTACGCCGGACAATCGCCCTATATGCTTCGCATGTAGGTATCCCGGTCATGTCGCAAGGTTCTGCCGCCGCCGATCGCAGGCGTTCGATGACGATCGCCGAGCGCCCTATGTGCCGCCTGATTCAAATGCGCCTTACGGACCCTTCGACCAATCACCAGCTCGCTCCCAGACTGATCGCCGTCCTCGCTTCGAACGCCTCCGATCACCCTCTCCACGTCGCCCATCGCTTTCTCCTATGCGTAGATGACCCATCGCTACCGAAGAGGGAAACTAGACGACGCAGTTCCTGAGGCAAGAACTGCGGAAGTGATGTTATGCCGAAGTCCTCCTCCTTTACCTGCCAATGTCATCGATGTGTTTATCGAAAATGTCGCTACAGTCGCCCTCGTCGATACCGGTGCTGCTATTTCAGTTATGGATGCCAGGTTTTGCCTTTCGCTTCGCAAAGTGACGACATCTCTGTCTGGATTGTCGCTTCGAACGGCGAGTGCTCAATTCATTTGCCCTACCGCTGCTTGTACTGCTCGTGTGACCATACAGGACGTTTTGTACACGATTGAATTCATAGTTCTTTCATCGTGCTCCCACGCCGTTATTCTAGGATGGGATTTTCTCTCACGCCACAATGCCATCATCAATTGCGCTCGGGCTGAGATTGAACTTTTCCGCCTTGGTGACGTGGCCTCCGTCGATGCTCATCCTGCCGCTAAAATTGTCGTGAAAGAAGACACCTGTATTCCCCCGTGCTCTTCAGCATTCGTACCCATATCCGACGGGACGGTCTTCTTCATGCCCTCTTATCATTTTGTTACCCGAAAAGCGCTTCCCTTGTCCTTTGCAGCTCTTAATTTTGCCGCCGGTGTTAGCACGATGCCCATTTACATTCATTCATCGCCGCTATCACTGCTCCGCCACGAATGCCTTGGTTACGTCGAGTCAGGCGATTCAACACGGATTGTCTCCGTCCTCGACGAAGTGCCTTCTACTGCCGTCCATGAACTGAGTGCCCTCTCTGTACCTTACTCAACATGGACTGGTGTGTTCAGCCCATTCATCGCCGAATATCTGACGCTTTCGCAGCGATCTCAACTTATCGCAGTCCTTCTGCACTTTCGCCATTCTTTCGACGTTGTGCAAACATCTCTTGGCTGTGCATTGACGGTCGAGCATTACATCGACACTGGCTCTCACTCACCGCTTCGACAAAGACCATATCGCGTGTCCGCTACGGAACGTCGCGTCATTGCAGACCAGGTCGATGACATGCTCCGTCGAGGCGTCATTCAACCTTCCGAATGCCCATGGGCCTCTCCCGTGGTCCTCGTCACAAAAAAGGACGGTTCCATCCGCTTCTGTGTTGATTTTCGACGGTTGAACAAGATTACGCTGAAGGACGTCTACCTATTACAACGCATCGATGATGTTCTGGATTGTTTGCAGGGAGCCGAGTTCTTTTCTTCGCTGGATTTGCGGTCAGGCTACTGGCAGGTTCCGATGGCAGAGACCGATCGCCCAAAAACTGCCTTTGTTACACCATACGGCTTGTATGAATTCACCTTCATGCCTTTCGGACTTTGCAACGCACCTGCTACGTTCGAAAGAATGATGGATAATGTTCTGCATGGCCTCAAATGGAAAATCTCTCTCTGCTATCTTGACGACATTGTGGGGTTTGCCCCTGATTTTCAGCGCACATGCTCCGCCTCCAGCACGTACTCACTTGCTTGACCAATGCCAGGTTGGAACTTAACCTGAAGAAGTGTCGATTTGCTGTTCGTCAGCTCACAATTTTAGGCCATGTCGTGTCAAGGGAGGGCATTCGCCCGGGTCCCGAGAAGCTACATGATGTTACTGCGTTCCCAAAACCTACCACTATGAAAGTGCTACGCAGTTTTATAGGCCTCTGCTCTTACTTCCCGCGATTCGTTCGAAACTTTGCGTCAATTATATCGCCTCTCACGCAGCTCCTTGGTGGCGCTAGAGATCTCTCATCGTGGTCTCCAGCGTGTGACAACGCCTTCACAACCTTGCGCCGCCTTCTCACAACGCCACCCATCCTTCGCCATTTTGAACCTCAAGCGCCAACCGAAATCCATACCAATGCAAGCGGTGTAGGCCTTGGCGCTGTGTTAGCAAAGCGTCAAGCTGGCTACACAGAATACGTCGTCGCGTACGCGAGTCGCACGTTAACCAAGGCGGAGACCAATTACAGCGTTACAGAAAAGGAGTGTTTGGTCATTGTGTGGGCGCTTGGCAAGTTTCGCCCATATTTATACGGCCGATCATTTGACGTAGTGACCGACCACCACGCACTATGTTGGCTGTCGACGCTCAAAGATCCATCGGGCCGACTTGCCCGCTGGGCATTGCGAATCCAAGAATATGACATCCGCATGCTTTACCGTTCCGGACGAAAGCACTCCGACGCTGACGAGACTCCTACTGATCTAATCTATTACTAATCTACTAATCAAGACTCCTACTGCGAGTGCACGTTGTCCTCTCTGGACGTTGACACTATCGCTGCTGCACAGCGTAATGAACCCTGGCCTGCATATCTGCTCGACCTTCTTTCGGATACGTCGAAAACTCCGGCGTCACGCACGCTTCGGCGTCAAGTTCCTCATTTTGAGATTCGAGACCAGCTACTATATTGACGCAACTATGCCCCAGAGGGACGCACCTGGTTACTCGTCATTCCGAGAATCTTGCGATCAGAGCTCTGCTCCTCGTTCCACGTCGACCCTCAGTGTGGCCACACGGGAGTCTTCAAGACCTACGAAAGACTTTGACACCGCTATTACTGGCGGATAATGTACAATTTAATTCCAAAAAGATTGGTACAAAAATTTTTATTGGTAAAAGATTTCGTACAAAAAAAGATTGGCTTTTAGGGGTGACGTCTATCTAATTTTGCTGTCGTCATTACCGTGCTTTACGTTTTCTTTTCCAGAAGTAACTTAGAGCTATGCGACATTTTTCAGGAGCACACGTATTTGTGCCGTCTTTGCCTTCGCATATCTTCCCCTCCAATGCCATTGACAGTTGTCCGCACGCGTACAACGCGCAAGCATCTGTAAATGTTAACTCATTGTTTCATTCTTTGTCTTTGAAGTGCTCGTGCATTATGCATGACCATTTGTCTCGAAAAAGAAAAGCGGGATGTCCAACGCGGCTTGTTAGAACCTACATGCAGCGAGGATTTGTTGATATACATGAAGAGAGCTGACACCTGAGTTAGTTCCTTTGTTAACGCAATGTCAGTGCAAGACAATGTCAACCACGTTTAAGCCACATCATCCAGGTTAGAGGCTGTCCTAACACAGCCCCTTCGCATCTGCTCGGGTGGGCACGCATGTGGGCTCGCGCACTCATGCTACGCAACATGACAAATGTGGAGATCAGTTGAATGAGGCAGTTGGCCTTGGCACGATGTAATTATACGTGTCAGTGTGGCCTAATGAAGAGGAACGCGCAGAAAAACATTCCGAACGGTATCGTTGTTTCATACAGTTCATCGCATACGAGCTATCGGCCTCTTTGTTAGGTGCCCCTCAGACTTCGGCTAGCAGTAGTGACTGCCCTATCGTCCTGCCTTGTCTTCTTGTCGGTGAGCCAGTTGTGGACTCCGTATTCCTATATGAGCAGTATATGTGGTCGCGTAGAGGAAGCCCTTGGGTGAGGGTCATTCCACGCGAAGCGTCCTAGACCTCAAAAGCGATCATCGTTGATTTGCTTGAAAAAATTGGGCTAGATGCCTATTGTGTTTTGCGCATTTATTTCGCTGAGCAAAAAAAGGTAAATGAGTTGCGTTCTATAAATTATTTATCTAGATTGCGTTAACTTTTCAGCTACAATAATTTTTCTCCGTTTTCGCCTGACGCTATAGCGTATTCAAAATAATTTAAAATTACTAAGACATATATTTTAGAAATACCTCCGAATTTGGTAAAATATGACTTTTTTTGCGAGATTCACGCCAAATTTATGCATCAAGCCCTTCAGATAAAAATATGTCAGATAGCTCGATATCCACACCGGCTTCTTAGTTTGTGATTTAGAAATATTTATTTGATTAAATTTTGTTTGAAGATAGAAAAAGGTGCTTGAAGCCAACAACCAATATTACCAGTAATATCACCAGTACGTGCATGTCACCGTTCTGCTCTTCGCCTACTCGTCGTCGTGTGCTCTTCTCTTTGTCTGCGGTCCATCGGACTGCAGCTAGTATATAAATATGGAATATGGAAATGGAATAGAATGCGGAATTGGGATAAATACGGATTTTTTCAACCTTGTTTTGTCTTTCGCTCGTTCTGCATTGAAAAAAGGCTTTCCGCAATCTTTCCGGGTTTTGTTAATCTTACATCCATATTCATGTCTTTGTCAGACCAGATTAATGTAATCACTTGGCAGACACAGAAGGCCGCAAAACAATTCTTTTAAAATGGTGTTTGGGTATAACTAAAGCAAGATATAATGCGTTGCGAAAATAATTCTATACTGACAAAATTCAAAAGAATTCAGCAGCAAACACTGTGGCTCAAGGGGAGCATAATTCACCTCGAATAAAAACAATGATGACGAAGAAAAAGGATAAATTCTGAAGAAATAAGAAATCTCACATGCCAGCTGCAGTTGGAAATAAAAGCAGCAAAAGGCGATTTATTTTATACTGCGGTAACGAATTTCACAAGAAATAACCGGCGAATTTTCTGGTGGTACTTATCGAAGTCAGAAGGCATGAGCAATTAGAATATAAATGACAGGTTTGGTCATAGAAGACATGCGCATTGTAGCAAATACATTTAACAACTATTTCCAATCCATTTTCACGCACTTGCCGACGTCGAGTGCGCCTGTTTCAGTTTCTGACGACCGGATGCGCAAAGTTCTGACAACAGAGTCAGGCATTTTAAATTTTTCTTCGAAAATAGACACAAAGGGGACACGCGGGCTCGATGATGTATCCAAAAGCATTTTCGAAATGATACGCGCAGCAACTGTCGCCCCTTTTAGGCGCAAGCTTTAGGTGGATATGAGCCAAAAAAGAAACTCACTGTCCGGTATAGTGGTACAAAAATATCATTATCAGTAATGGTTCGTACGCTCCAAAAATGCAACGGCTCATCCCTCTCGTAATGCTGACGCTACAAGCACTCAGCAATCTGAAGCATTTATTCTGTACATTTATTGGAATCACGCCTGCAACGTACCGAAACGCGGCGTCTAGTCGAGCGGTACAAAAGAGAAAAAAAAAACACAATCCATGCAACCCGTAATGCTGGTAAACGAGCGAAGATGAAATCTGTGTCCCCGATGTTTATGCTGACGTCGTTGTTGTCACTGATCTGCCTAGCGAGACCGAACGGTCGGATCCTCCGCCGGACGTCGACGCTAGTAACCTCGTTCTGACACGGCATCGGCGACCTAAAGTTGCCGCTTTAGCTCCGCTTAGCGAACTAGCTCGGCCGCACGAGCCGCCGGATCAGCCTTACATTGCGGCTTGCGCTTCGCATCGCGGGCTCGATCTTCTGCCGAGACATTGACGCGACGCCGATGAGATCCCTCCCACTCCTGCTGCCGGCGCTGTTCGTAGGCCGGCTGCTCCTCAGGAGCCAAAGGATGCGCAGCCGTCATATCGCGAAGTCGGAGATAGACTGCTGCGCACGCGCTCTGCTGCGAGAGAGAAACGACGTCACTATCGGCGTAGCCAATTGCTTGCTACACTGTCCGCCGAAGGGTTCCTGCTCCTGACGGGCTCCCCAGGCGTCACTACGAAAACGCCGTCATTAGCTAGTCAACAGAGCCCTGTAAGCCGCGCCTGTAGGTTTCGACTGGTACAAAACGCCGCGATGCCCTACTAGTGAATGCATCGCGTCGGGGTGTATCTGCTCATCTCAGCTGCGCTGCGATGTGCCGAGTGCGTTGTCCATTGTGCCGAGTGCATGCACTGCGCACGAGAGGTCCCAGACGCTGTTTTGGGGCGCTTTCGCTTTCATCCGTGTGCTGCTGAAGTCACGCGACGCCAAGGTGTAACGGCAGACTGCTGCAATATGCCTATTCGTTTAAGCACGTGCATCAGCTCAGAACCGTGGCCCAATAACAATGAAATATTTAAATAATGAAACTAATAAAGTGAGCCATTAGCATTAGCATTGGGACTCAGCTGGACCGAATCTCGTATGTGTTGACGCTGAGACTGCAGGCCACATGCATGCTCATGCCGCAAAAGCGCATTTACAGACGCGGCAATCACTAAATATTGTGATTGGTGGTTTGTAGCCTTAGCGCTGACGCCAAGTAGCTTTCTTTTTCTCGGAGAAAGAACGATGCCTCAACAAAGTGCTTCCTTTGTTTTCATTCATTCATTGACAGTTACTGTTTAAACACCTTTTATGTACAGTTCCTTATTTTACCGCCGCAACTGACTGTCAGTGCGAAGTCAGTCGATCAATTTTCTTTCGCTTCTCTCAGCCACACGTCCTGAAACAATTTCAAGAGCGCTATATGAACTTTCCCTTAATTAGATGGTCCGCTTCACAATAAAAATTTCTTTACGTCCTGTAAATTCCTGTGCGTATCAGTTTTCTAACAAAAAGAACTCATCCACATGCACCATTAAAGAAGACTGCACTTTTCACGGTTGAGATAAAATGGGGCGCACAGGCTACTCTCAGCGAACGTAGGGGCCTCCTGCGACAGCTCAACACCAAAATAAAACACGACATGAACCCTGCACACACTCACACAAAGCAAGAGAGACGGGTTCTACACAGCCTGGCGACAGCGTAACTTAATGCGGAGAGTTGCGACTTGTACACAACCCAGGTAATTTTGTCGCTTACCACCAGGTCGTCGCAAAGTGTGCTGAAAATTCCAGCGTGTAATTCCCATGACCCTCGTAACAATTCACCACTCAAAAATAACGGTGGTGACGATTATTGGGGCCGCGCGCTGCTCGGTGTAGCTTGGCATTCACTCACATAGAGTTTCCTGTCAGGTCGCCGAGTCCACCAGCCTTCCGCATGGTTTGTCGGAAGAAAAGCACCCGCATAAAATGATCTGCGGTGCATTAGGTAGCGCGAAACGCCCAACGTGCCGGTCGAACATATTTCGAATGAGAGAACTACGCACAGGAATCAAAACAGGGCAATAAACGAGCGAGACCCATGTCATTGTACGGTACGGCGTATTTTCCCTACTACCCAGCCAGCTTCTTTTACCGTCGCGAGCTCGCGCCACGGTGCGTTCAAAACTCCAACATGTAAGCCTCATGCTGCTTCGCTGCAAAAAAGGAGAGAACGTTACCTTCTCAGCGACTCATGCCCCCGTAAGGAATGCCCCAACCCCCGTAAACAAGAAAAAGAAGTGCAATATCCCACACCGCGCAAGGGTGAAGCTACAAGAGCTCAACAAAGCTAAGCGAACAGCGCATGCAGTAATTCAGTAAGGTCGATTCTTGAATATGGTAGCATAGTGTGGAAACGCAACCAGAAAGGACTCACATGGAAATGGCAAAGTACACAACATTAAAGCGTTGCGATATATATATATATATATATATATATATATATATATGCACCGCATTGACGCTTCATCAAAACATATCATCATAAACAAATCAGGCAGTATGTCACACATGGCGACACGTTCAAGTATTCATATGTTCCGTGGGCAATCGAAATGAATGCGTTGCCAAAGATAATGGTCGAGTGAGATTCTGTGGATGGCTTTGTCGAAAAATTGGCGCCATATTTTGGTTGCGCATGGCAGCATTTCAGCGCGTCGTTCACAGTATGATGCGTTGAATGAATGCTTAGACAATGGTGCGCGTGAATAATGTAATTGTTGTGAGCACCTTTATTGATTCCTTCTTCACGGGAAGCAAAGAAAGCATATGTGTTGAATGCCACTTCTGTTGTATTGCAGTTTTCTTTCTTTCATCTTTGTCCTTTCTTTATTTCTTTCGCGTTACTACCATGCTGATGTGCCTTTTTACAATCCACTTCTTGGTTGGGCCTGTGAAAATGCTCACAGCATTGTTAAATGAACAAATAAGGACTGCAGACAAGCCTTCTTTTGAGTGGCTTTCTATGGAATGTGTACAACCGATGTCGCACCGAAAGGACATCGGAAAGAATAAGGCATGTGACTCGGTCTAACACATTCAGAATGGATGTGTAATCGAAACATTAGTACCAAGCCTTCTAGCATCAGCCTTCTCATTACGAACGTAAACAGCGCTATCACGCGCTGAATTTCTTTTTTTCGACGAAAGTACCTTGGGATACCTTAATCGCACAATAGTCATCCAGACGGTTGTTTACAAAGAAAATAAAGGATGATCACTTTTGGGGTCTGGGAGGTCCTGTGTGGTATGGACTTGTATGTCAATCACCTAAAAGAAACATTGTCTATTGGGATAGTCGCGAATGTCGCATGTGCAGATGCTAACGTACAAGTCGACGCTGGCGAAAACAAAGCTGGGCACCTGTGATAAATTTATTGTGAAAAGTTGACGTTGCCTTGTCGTCGAGCCGGAGCTAACAGAAGTAAAGATGAAGCTGATCAGGATCCTCGAACATTCATAAGACGTCCATGTTCGAGAAATACTCCAGGCTTTCCGAAAAGTTGTCAGTAGAAGAGCTGGAAAATGTTCGACATGGAAGAAATGCGGGTGCTAGGTCGCGATATGGTGTTGTCTCTAGGTGATGGAGTCGGTGTGGATGAAATCTAAAATAGTTTGACTGTCTGCGCAGTTTCATGCTTCGTAGTGATATCTGGCCAGCAAGCGTTATGTTTACGATGTGATAAGGTTGGGCACATTGGCAGCAACTGCGGGATTCCTCGCTGTGAAGACTGTCGGCGCTTGAACTACTGAGCTTGGGATTGCGTCGTGCATATGCTCATATGTTCCGACGGAGCACACCACAACTAAATAACTGCTTAAAATAAAATATTGGGAAGGCCACTTAGATGCTGGACTCAGCAGCAGACATTCAGTCCGTCAAAGACTTTCTTGTTTCAGAAAAGCGCTTCACGAAGACGCCAGATCCGCCACTGGTGAGTCCGAGAAAAAGATGGAAAGAGAAAACCTTCGTAGCCCATACGAACAGCATACGCAAAGTTGCCTTGAGCAGCTTATAATAATACAGAAGGGCCCTAGGAAGAATGCTAGTGAGGTTGCTACAGCTACTTGCGCCTCGAGCTCTACAACGTCTTCTTGACCAAGGTGCAGTGTAAGCAGGAGACATGCATGGTACTGTGGATGCTTCGATTGTGAAGTTCCTGGCATACTACTGACAATAAACGTGGAAAGCGACCCAGTGAGTATGGCTAAGAACACACATTGATGTAGAACATCTAACTACGAAGAAAGGCGCCGGCGATCAAGAACTAGGAGGTCTGGTGACAGTTCCCGAGAAGCGTCACCGTCCTTCAGGATCAACCACATGGAACAATAAAAAACAGCGTGAAGTCATCATTCGCTTTTCCAGCAACTTCACTTTGGAAACTTCAATGTACGTGGCCCCGGTCATGGCAGAAAAAAGTGTAGCTCCGTAGGCATTTTGCAGCAAACGCCTCAAGTTCGTTGCCGTTGAGGAGACGAATACCGAGAGAGATGAAGAGATTGAGAGGGATTGCAACCCTGTCTGTCTGTCTATATGTCTAGGTTTCACATCATGTGGGCTTGTCCGCTGGCTATTAGCGTTTTCTGAAGAATAGCCTACCGTTTTCTGCAATTAGTCATCATGTAGACAATGTGGGCTTATTTATGTATTCTTTAAATCTGCGCATAAAACGACGGCAGCGCAAGAAGAAAGCCCGAAGGTCAATGTGTTGCGGGTATTTTGCACGTTGATTTAAAGAATGCACAAATTTCAACTCCTGGAGCATCTTCGTTGATTACGCATTTATGGGGTGCCGTGGATAGTAATAAAGCTATATGTACTTAAGGAGGCTATAAAATGAATTAATCGCCTATGCCAGTAACCAGATTGCCAGGATCCATGAATGCTTAGAAGCGCCGAAAGGTGACGCATAGAACATTCGAAATGCGGGCTTTAGGATGGGATGGTCTCCGCTGACCACCCCTGCTTTGAAACGTGGCTCATGCCTGCCAATCTCGTTACTGCCATGTTCAGAAACAAGAGCTCCACGTGTAGTGCTTATACCGTTCTGTTCAACGGTCACTTGCGCTATTTTTTATCCATTGCAGCTGTGTTACAATGATAAGGAGATTAAATGTCAGCTTCCAATTATGATGCCGTCCACTACAGAGGGGCTCAGAACAGGTGGACTTGGCATTCTGAGCTACCAACGTCTACGTTTTTGCTTTATAAGCGACGTTACGCAATGTCTAGGAGCATTCCACAAATTTCCACTATCACACGTGTTGAACTAGGGACCACATCATACAAACCAATATGCATATCAGTCGCATGGCTCTTCAGTGTTGCTACAGTTGTCAAGGTCATGCATGCATTGCGACAGGTTGACCTTACGAAAGCTTTCGATAGTGTCAGGCATTAATTTATTAAGCGCAAGCCTCAGATGGCTCATGGGTCGAAAAATGCGTGTACGCGTTATGGCACCAAAATTAATATGGAGTCAAACCCAGGACCATTGGTGTTAATTAGGGCGAAATAGCTCACCAGTTTATAAGAAAGTGTAAAGCCGAGACGAACAAGAATCAGCATGGCCTGTTGTGTTAACTAAATAAAAGTTGACTAAGGCAAACGTAATTACGATAGCGCTGATTAAAACACTTGAAGTCACGGTAATTTATGGGAGTCGAACTCTCCATTTTTGGTGGGAGTCAAACCCACTTTGTAGATATGGGCGAACCACCCATATCTCCAAGTTGGATTCCAATTGATATCGTGAAGGTCGAGATTCGAACACGCGACGTTTCGTGGGAGTCCCACTCATGAGATTTGACTCTAATTTGTGCGAATTGAGGCACCTGTAATCAAGATAGCGTCAAGGCACTCGTACCCGCGGCCTTTGATGGGAGAAAACAACTAATAGAAGTAACAACGCATTCGGAATAAAATATGAAATAGTATAATGAATGTCACGCAAGCGCGCAGGCCTTCTGCTTCATAAACTTTAGCGTACGATAAAGTGACTGTGAACATTTTAAAGCGAATAGCCTTCTTTTTCTCTTAGTAGGTTTTCGG
Organism: Dermacentor variabilis; assembly: GCF_050947875.1. Classification (NCBI taxonomy): domain Eukaryota; kingdom Metazoa; phylum Arthropoda; class Arachnida; order Ixodida; family Ixodidae; genus Dermacentor; species Dermacentor variabilis. The sequence continues at coordinate 104,220,136 of NC_134570.1, forward strand.
AGTTTGTCAGTGGTGTGACGGTTGCTGGACTTGGGCAACGAAGGCGAGCAATCGCACCGAGAAAAAGGGCATCTACTTCCGGGAAACCCAGCGGCTAAGACGGTGGGGTCGTCGTGTGTGTGCTCTCGCGTAATTGAGTGGTGGGGAGGGAGAACGGGAGGGGGGGCGCACTCTCGCTTCTGGAGCGAGAGAGTTATTGGAGAAACGAAGAGGCGCTTTTTCCTGCAGCTATTCCGGGAGCATGTCAAAGCTCGCCCGCTCATTTGTAGCGTCAAGGCGAGGGAAAGAGCGCGTGCTCTTGGGGAAGTCAGTGGCGAGGAGGAACCAAAGAAAGGAGAAGGGGAGGGTGTCGCTCAATCGTTCTTCGTATGTTTGCTGGCCGCCCGGTCGTGGCCAGCTTATCAAGGACGATGCGGCGGAGGAAAATTCATAGGAGGATTCTCGCCTACAAGAAACAAACCAGAGGTGCGGGCGAGCGTTCTGTCAAGCGCTGACAGCGCTGACGCCGACACACTAAAACGGCTAAATATAGTCCAACGCAGCATGAGCGCACGCACACGTTACTTACCGTTGGCGAGAGTCAGGCGAGAGCCACAGTGTCTGTAGTTCGACCGATGTTTCGATGCAGTGCCGCCGCCAACCGAACCGCAAGCGGCCGCATGCACCCGGCAACGAGCGACGTTTGCCTGCGCGCCTATAACATCGGCCTATATATTAGCTCGGGACCAACTCCGATGCGGCCTATCCAAATTCATATGAAACGCAGAAGCACTTTTCTGAGACAACCCATGGACAAATCTCAATGAATTTTTTTGTTTTTTTTTGCATTTGAGAGAGAAAGTTAAATTCTAGCGACTGTTGAAAGCGCGATTTCGACTTAGGGCCTCAATTTTCTCTAACATATCTTTAAAAATTGGAATGCACGAAAAAAATAGAAGCACGAAGTTCGCACATTAATAGCCCTGCATCAAGAACAGATATCGCGGTCCTGTAACCGCAATCTATTACAGCATTCAAAGCGGACAAATTCAATAGTTTGATTTATATCTTACGTGAATTCGTTTCGTTGTGTACAAGGGTTCTGCAAAAGTTGTATTTCTATATCACTAGAATTGTTGAGATTCATTTGCAACACGTTAATTTTGTCGGCTTTAATTGTAATGTTTTATGCAATTCACAGAATTGTGATGTCGTTTTCGTTTCTGAGTTACAGAGCTGTAAATTTGATAGTTTTGTTTCTTGTAAATTTCCTATTTTGTTCATTCTTAATAAATAATTTACGACTTAAATGAAAAATTCCAAACAAAGAGTCAATAAATTTAAGTTTTTCTTTTAAATGCAACAAGCCTCTTCAAATCTGGCGCAGTTGATTGCGAGAAAAGACAATTCTCCTTTTGCATGTATTTAAAAGAGAGCACCCGAGCTTAAACTTCCTCGTGCTCCCATCTAAATACACGTAAAAAGCGAATTCATCATACGCCACCAACACCCTTTACTGTCGTCGGTGAGTAAAACGGCGGCCAACAGGCCGCTGTACGAGTCAAGGCAGATTAAAGGCAGAGCGTTGGATTCACCGCATGCAGCTGCTTTTTGATGAAGTGTCGTAGACCATGAGGGCGTCCCGCGACATCGCATGGAAGTTAAATTCTCTGCTAGTCGCCGTTCGTGTGACATTTGCGAGCCCGCAATACCAGTGCAACACTGCGTGATAACAAAGCTACTGAAACGCGAAAGCTTTTAAGTAGCTTTAGGTGCGGCATGTAATGGCTCTCATGAGGCCACATCTAAGCACTGCCCAAGGATAACAAAGAGTCTGCTAGCCTGAAACAAATGGTTTGAGACAGCTAATCTCATAGTGAAGCTTCTGAAAGGTCCGGCGTCGACGTCTTCATCGATGGAAGCGTAGAGCGCAAGGTGGAGTTCAGGCCCAGACTCTGTCAACGAGGTCAATTTCAAGTACAAGGAAACCGGAGGTCAGAAGGAGGCCGGAAACGGAAAAGCATTCCTTTGTAGGAGACTGCACGGCGCTCCCGCGCACTCTGCCTCCTTAGGAGCCTGCACGGTTGATGCCTCCATCGAAGCAAACCTCCGGTAATGATGTGCCAAAGAATAGGAAGTTGGGCGAGTTGGTACGCTAACATGATCTTGGATTACAGCGCTCGTCCTGTCTGCTTCTAGTCTGTGTCCGTGTCACTTCGCGCTACAATCCAAGATAATGATGTGCCGACTGGAGACCACCAAGCCATTTCGATGCTCTGGTCCGTAATCGATGTCATCAGAGCGATGTTGACCATCATCGAAACTCGATACGATCGAAGGGGACTACAAGTGCTGGACACGCTGACTGTAGACCTAGCAGCCTTCCAGTGAACCATGGCTGACAATCACCAGTCGTTTCCTAAGGAGGTCAGAGAAGTATCGATAATTCTGTGGAACCGTAAAGGTCTGAGATCTCGCATTGCTGATTGTCGCCCGTTTGTACATGTTAACCAAATTTCAATTATCGTTATCTGTGATTCAAAATTATGACACCTAATCACATTATCCGGCTACGAGTAAATTACGTCCTCATACAACAATGAAAGTAGCGTGGTCGTCGTGCTTATGCGATGTGAGATTAATTACATCGTCCAGCCTGTGCAACTGCATTACAACAATGAGTATGTTCACTTTACCGTTAAAATAGAAAGCTCACCATTAAACTCGTGGGTGCGTAGCTATCTCTATCAAGCCCCTTGGACATCAGAAGGCTGGAAGATGAAATAAAAACGCCATACTGGTCATTGAATTATCACCGGTGACTTTAATGCTCACCACATCATTTGGGAAAGCTCAAACGTCAACGCAGGGGGGACAAATAATCGCTTCATTTGAGGCCAATCATGACCTGTTGCCGCTGAATAACAACAGTACTGCATTAATATGTGTTGGAATGCACAGCAGCTGCCTGGACTTTACACTTCTATCGCACTGCTTTGCCACGTGCATTAAGTGACTTTGGGACATTGAGACACATAGGAGCGATTACATCCCCACTTACCTTAATATCAACGGGAAATATAAGACTCATTCACCCAACATGCTGTGAAGCATAGACTGGATTATGTTTGAAAACCTACTGGAGGACGCTTGACAGGAAGATCTCCCCTGTGAACTCCGAAAAGGTAATAAAGAAGCAGTGCAGACTTCTATGCGCACGCTCATGTGCTCACCTAAGTACTCGCAATTCGACCTGGAATTGAAGCGACTTCCCGCCATTCGTCATTGCGCCGAACAAAGATACCGACACGCGAAGTTCATTCACCATCTAAAAACAGCCCGGCACGCTAAAAAAAGAATAATGAGACAGCTTCGCATAGAAAAATTGGAAACTCAGCGATGGCAAACATATTGTGAGTCCCTTGGTCCCCGCAAAGCAATATCTCAAATTCGGAGAACAGTGAGAGGCCACGTTCTGTTCCAGAACAACTCTTCCCTTTCAAGGCCCTAGCGCACTTCCATCGCCGTCAAAATCTCGTTGTGGAATTTTTTTGTGCTACGACTGCAGGCAGTGAAACGGCACAAGCTCACTGAGATTTAACTACATTCCGCACGAACGGGATTTGCACATGTATTTGTCTATTACTGATCAAGAGCTCGACGCGGCACTTGCTTCATGTAATCAGTATTCATCACCTGGCCCAAATGGTACACCTTACCGTAGATTGTGCCACCCCGGTCAGCAGGCGCGAAGTGCACTGCTGCACATCTTCAGTGAGTGCTGGCACGATGGAAGCGTTCCTCAAGAACGGAAGATCACTAGGCTGGTACCGCTCTTTAAACGTGGCAAGTCTCCTCTAGAGATTATTCCATACCGTCCAATAGCACTGGTTAGTTGCATTGGGAAGGCGATGCATCTAGTTATCCTCGCTAGTCTTGAATGGCACCTGAAACGCTACGAAGTTTACCCAGACGCAATGGCTGGCTTTTGATGTCACCGATGCTCTAATGACATTGTCATCAATTTGGTTATATAAGTTCAACATCAAAATGCTTCTAAGCGGTTATCTGTCGCCATGTTCCTCGATATCAAAGGAGCATATGATAATGTTCTTCATGTGGCGATATTTGACGCTCTGGAAATGATTGGTCTCGGCGGTGGACTCTGTCGTTGGACAACCAGTCATTTAGATATGTGGTCTCTCTTTGTGAATACCGAAGGCGGGGACTATCTTTTCCACACTACATCCACCGCAGAGTTCTGCAAGGTGGTCTCTTGAGCCCCCCACTTATCAAGATTGTGCTTGTTGGTGTCGTGGAATGCCTGGCAGGTACGCTGAAGTTCAATCTATACCAATTGCACCTGCATCTGGGCATCTGGCGTGACGCGTCCTCAAGTGCGTGCGAGGCTACAAAAATATCTGACGTTGATAACGGCGTACCTTATCGAACAAGGTCTTGAGATTTCCCCAGAAAAATGTTCATTAGTCGCGTTTAGTCGGAAACCAAAAACTTCCTATGCAATACTCATCGCTGGACAATATATCTCTTATGTCAGGACGCGCATGTTTTCGGGGGTATTCATCGACCGTAACCTCTGCTGGAGTCATCATGTGGCATACCTTAAAAGCGCTTGACAACCATCTCTCATCTTTTCTTGTTTCTTGGAGGAAGAACCTCGGGTACGTCAGTACACATTATGGTACAACTGTACAAGAAGCTTTTTCTCGGGTATCTGAGGTGCAGCTTCGCAGTGCTGACTAATACCTGTAGAAATACCATTCATACACTCGAAGCGGGCAGGCCCCAGCGTTTATGGTTTGTCTAGGTTTGTCACAATATACAGCAACATCCAGGACCCTTGCAATCGCGTGTGACTAAGCTGTCTAGATTCACATTGCTCTGGAAGCGCTCAGGGCACAGAGGAGGCACCTTTCTCGCGCCCCTTCCAACTATCTCGTCTCACCACCGGAAGACTGAGCATGCGCCTATTTCTCTCGGATGATACTGCCTTATCACGTACACCTTCCATTACATTACACAGCTGCAGCGAAACTATTATTTTCCCCTTAGTGCTTGGCTCATCCATCAGTTCAACGGACAGTAGCAGGAATTGGAACGAAGGCGCAACTCTCATCACCAGCTCTCAAGCAACTTTCGCTGCTCTTGCTGTACGAGAGAGAGAGAAAAACATTTATTCGGACCATCGAGGTGGTTGCTCTTGAGGTCGAGTGGGTGGTGTCCTCATTCGAGGACTCCACTGGCCATGGCTGCTCGACGTACTTGCTGGACGAGAGCTTCTTGTCCCGCCAGGGTATCGCCGGTCAGCTGTACCTCCCACCGCTCAAATGACGTGCTAGGAGTCTTTAAGTGTTGAGGTTTGCCCTCGCATCCCCACGAGATGTGAAAGAGTGTAGGGCGTGTGTCGCCGCACCAGGGGCAGATGCCGCGATATGTATGTGGGAACATTTTACTGTATCTGTGTAGGTTTGGAAATGTGTTAGTCTGTATAAGTCGGAGAGCTACGGCATCTTCAGCGCTGAGCTTTTTGTGAGGCGGAGGATAAATCCTGCGGTTGAGTCGCTGGATCTCGAGTCGGTCGCAGTAATTGGATGGCAGGGGCATGAAGGTAAAGGGTGGGGATTGATGAGACGATTGGTCTTGCCCCGCTCGGTTGATTAGCGCTCGAGCTAGGGCGTTCGCCCTTTCTTTCCCCTCCAGACCCGCGTGACCCGGCGTCCACGTGATTTGATGGTATTCTTGCAGCCTCGGGCCTAGAATCTGAGCCGCCAGCAGCGGTGTTCGTCCGTTCGTAAAGTTACGGCAGGCCTGTTGCGAGTCGGTAACGACATGGACTTCCCTGCCTACCCTGTCTTCTTGCTTTATTACAAGCGCCGCGGCTATGGTCTCAGCCGCAGCTGGGGTCTCTGCCCTTACGGAGGCCGCGAGGGTCAAGGAGTTGTCTCTCCCGTTCACGGCGGCTACCGCGAAGAGGCCCCCTACAGGGTACGCCGTCACGTCCACGTACGTTACGTACGGGTCACCCTTGAATTGTCGGCGCTGTCTGTCGACGCGAGCCTTGCGTCGTCCTTCATGGAGTTCATGACTCATGTGCTTCGGTATCGGGTTCGCCTTGATCTTGCCTCTGACCTCTGGCGGGAGTGATCGTTGCCCATCGAGGGCACGGAGCTCCGTTGCCGTTCCGGTCCGGTGGAGGATGGCTCTGCCCGCCGCCGTGTTCTGTAGTCTGGCCTTTTGCGAAGCCATAACCGCGTCCGACAGCTCAGCGAAGGTGTTGTGGATCCCGAGGGCCGCTAACTTCTCGTTTGAGGTGGTGACAGGGAGACCCAGGGCCGTTTTGTACGCGCCTCTGACGATGGCATCGACTTGTTCTTGGTCGCGTTTGTTTAGCGAGTGATAGTGATACGGCATGATATACGTTATTCTGCTGATCACCAGAGCCTGGACGAGGCGAATCGTGTCCTCTTCTCGCATGCCCTTGCGGCTTCTTGTAATTCGTTTTATAATCCGCGAGATCTGGTTGGTGGCAGATCTTAGGGTTTGGATGGTGTGGGAGGCTTTCAGGTTGCTCTGGATCCAAAAACCCAGAATCCTAGTCTTATTGCCTTCCGTTATCTTCTGGCCCTCAAGATAGAGGTCGATAGGGCCGGGGGACTTGTAGATTCCTCCTCCGTGCACCCGGATCACTTCGGACTTTTCGGGCGCACAACGCATCCCGCTCGCTGCCGCAAATCTCTCCACGGCCGTCGCGGCCTCTTGAAGGGTCGCCTCCTTTCGCGCTAGGGAGCCCTTGGTGGCCCAGAGCGTGATGTCGTCTGCGTACAGGACGTAACCTAGGTCGGGGATCTTCCGCAGCTCTTTGGTCAGCGCTAGCATCGCGACATTGAATAGAATCGGGGAGATTATCGCCCCTTGCGGTGTTCCTTTGTTCGGCACGTCGATCGTATCCGATCGAGTCTTGCCTATTCCGATGGTTGCCGTCCGGCCCGTCAGGAACGATTTAACGTAATTAAAGATGCGCTCCCCGCAGCTGATGTCGTTCAGTCCCTTGAGAATGGCCTCGTGGGAGATGTTATCGAAGGCCCCTTTTAGGTCGAGTGCGAGCAGGAGGTGTTCTCCTCCCTTCGGGATGCCCTTGAGAACTTCTTCCCTTAGGATTAGGAACGCATCTTGAGCAGAAAGTCCCGGCCTGAAGCCAAGCATGGTGCGCGGGAAGCGGTCACCGTCCTCTATGTAATGTTGGAGGCGGGTTTCGATGACCCTCTCGTACAGCTTGCCGAGGCACGAAGTCAGCGAGATGGGACGCAGGGCGTCGATCGCGGGCTTCTTGCCGGGTTTGGGAATGGTCACGATTACCGCGTGTTTCCACTCGTTCGGTACGTGGCCCTTGCTCCAGAGTTCCCCGTTTAGGTATTCGGTCAAGTCCTGGATGTGCATCGCGCTCAGGTTTCTAATCATGGCATTGGTGATTTTGTCAACTCCGGGAGCAGTGTTGCGCTGTGAGGCTCGTGCCGCGGCATACACCTCTTCCTCCGTGATGGGAGCGTCCAGTTCTGGTCTTGGTTCTCCTTCATATTTTAGAAGGCAGGGTTGTATGGGGTCGCTACCCAGGTATCTGGTTTTTAGGGTGTCAATCAGATCTTGGTCGTTTCCGGGGAACTTGTGGGCGATTTCTAGAAGCGTCCGACTGGTTGTCGATTTCGCCTTGTCGGGCTCGATCAGGCAACGTAGGATGGCCCACGTCTGCGCCGTACTCAGGGTACCCTTGAGCGAGGTGCAAAACTGTACCCAATTTTGCTGCGTCAACTCGTTTGCGTAATTTCTGGCTTCGTCTGTTATTTTCTCGATTCGTAGACGTAGTTTCCGGTTTAACCGCTGTCGCTTCCACCGTTTGAGGAGGCCCTTACGGGCTTCCCACAGGTGTAAGAGCCGGCGGTCGACTTCGGGCGTCTCGACCGTGCGCTGGATGGTTTTAGTGGTTTGAATGTGGGCGTCCCGGAGGTGCTGCATCCATTCCGCTATGTCCGTTATACCATTTTCGGGAGGGGGGTACTGCCTGAATGCCTCCCAGTCCGTAAGCCTAATTTCGCCAATTGTTCTCTTGAGTTTCGGCGTGGATACCGAGATGCTGAGGATATAGTGATCGCTGCCCAATGTTTCGCCCAGGTGCGCCCATGAGTATTCGCTTACGTTTTTGACAAATGACAGGTCCGGAAACGTGTCTCGACTTACACTGTTGCCTACTCGGGTTGGTTGGAGGAGGTTGGTTATCAATTCGAGGCCCACTTGGTCAACCGCATCGAGGAGCGACCTTCCCTTTTGCGTGTCTTGTTGGTAGCCCCAAGTCGTGTGTCTAGCGTTCATGTCTCCAACCACAACCAGCTGGTTGCAGCCAGCGGCTCTCACGCTGTCGTAAATGATGTTGCGGAAGTCGTCTTTCTGAGCCCTCGGCGGACTGTACAAATTCAGGATGAAAGTGCTACGTCTACCCCTCTTCTGCGGGAGGACTTCCACTAGCACGTGATTAATATCATGATGTTGATAATGTTGTCCCACGGCCGTCACCGTTTTGCGAACTAAAACCGCGACCTTCGGTGATCCCGCGTGTTTAATTACGTAGTAACCCCGTAGCCTGATCGGCTGGTTCCCGACCTCCTGAAGGCAGATGACGTCGGGGGGGTATAGGTGATTTTGGATGAAGAGTTGGAGTGAACTTGCCTTCTTGTTGAAAGAGCGACAATTCCACTGCCAGATCTCGAGGTGTTCGGGCGCGCTGCGTGTGGTGTTAGCCATTGCTGACGTTCATGCCACCGCCGTCGCAGTTGTCGGTGTCCCCGACGTCACCCGTGTTGTTTATGCGCCTGTACGCCTTGACGCGTGGGTTGCTGATCTCGTCGTCGACCCGCTTGCGCGAGCCAAACTCAACCTTGCGTATCCTTCTTTCAAGGTCTTCATGGCTTAGTGTGTTCTCCTTGACTTCATTGTTTAATTCGCCCATCTGGTAAAGCATCTGTTGTATCGTAGCATAAATACCTTCGAGGGTGACTACACTTGACTGGACTGCCGCTGCCGAGGCCGCACCGGAGAGCGATGAGGGCGTGGTGGTTCTTGAGGGGGGAGGAATGGAGATGGCGGGCTCGTGGCCTATCGTTCCGCTTTGCGACCCTGCCTGTGTGTTGTTGCTAGTTTTGCTTAGCAACGCTTCTAAGCGTTGCATGCGTTGGTTTAGGTCGTTAACCTGAGCCTTAAGTTTTTTATTTTCTTCCCTGATGCGCGTAAATTCTGGGGAGCATGTACTATTTTCACTGGTATTTTGAGCGGAGGAGGTACTAGACTGATTCCGGCTCACCTTGTTGTTGTTGGCTTGGTTCTTCTTGCCCGATTGGTTCTTCTGTTTAGACGTGGATGTCGAGGTAGAAGGCTGCCGCTGCCCTTGCTTCTCTCCTAGCTTTGGCCACTCCGAGCGGAACCGGGACCTGGACCTGGACTGGGACCGGGATCGGGATGGGGATCGGGACCGGGACCGGGACCGGGACCGGGACATTGACCTGGACTGGGCCCGGGACCTTGAGCGGCTCGCCGAGGATTCCGAGCTGAACCACCGTAGGCGGCTTCGCCTTGGCATTCCTCCATCATTGTCGTCGTCTTCCTTCCTCCTTCCGGGTGGAGGATGCTTCTTGGTGGTAGTGCTGTTGTTTTTTAGCTTTTGCTTGCACTCGCGGGACCCCGTGGCGTGGGCTTCGCCGCAGACGGCGCACTTGAGCGAGCACTCGTGGTCGTCCGTCGGGTCGTGCGTCCCGCAAGCGAGACAGATTTTGATGTTCGGGGTAGGACAAACGTCCGATCGGTGTCCCATGCGCTGGCAAACATAGCAGATTTGTTTTGTGGGCTTGTAGGGGTGGCACTCGGTCTCCCCTCCGTAGTAGTAGACGTATCGTGGAACTACGTGAGAGCTGAACGTGATCAAGGCCGTCTTGGTCTTTCCCAACATGCGGGCCTGCACGATTTCCACGCCTTGGGTCCTAACCCTTAGGTGAGTCATAAGCTCCTCGGGCGGGGTATCCGGGTCGATTCCATGAATGACGCCCCGGGCCACTCCGTCTGGTGCCGCAACGTAAGAGTTGACTTCGTAAAAGTTGCCGCCCAGCACAATCCGCGTAATCTTGCGCGCAATATCCGCGACCTCCTGATCTGGGGTACTAACAATAATTATGTTGGAACCGGGTCTCAAGCGCACGATGAAATGCGAATCGTCAACTTTCCCTCCGCAGGCGGCCGAGACGGCTTTCGATATTTGGTGGTTGCTGAAACTCTTCACCTGGAGGCCTTTCTTGGGTCGAATGATGATTTTGAAGTCGCTACGTGGCAGTGGGGGGAGTCGTCGCCTCTTCTTAAAGGAAGGCTTCTTTGATGCCCCAGCGCCGGCAGCTGCGTAGGATGATGATGATAACGCGGTGGCAGAGGAGGGTGATAGCGGAGAGATCACCCTGCCTGCCACGCACACTTGCTCGCCTCTGGCGAGCTTCTTCTTCGTTCTTCGCTTGAGGTGTAATGACCAATTGGAATAAGGACATTCCCATGGCGTCCCTTGCGAAAGGTCCTCTTCCATAGTGGCAGGGTCGTCGTGGCGATCTTCCGAAATGTCTTGGAAGTCCATGGCTGTAGTTTCTTGCGACGAAGGCCCGGCGGCAGCTCGAACAATAGCACCGGGGGCGGGTGGGGCTGTAGCAACAGCTCCGCCTCCACTCCCTCCGGTAGAAGTAGAAGCGGCCGGCTGGGATCCAGCAATGTTCGCCATAGTGAGTGTCGAGTAATCGTAGCAAGCGAGCGGCGGCAAAGGCGGCGGAGCGCCTCGCCTACCTCCGCGCTGGTACGTACGGCGGCGTGAGGCTTAACACGGCAGCGCCACCCCGGAGAACTTCAAAGTCCAAAAGCGCAAAATAATATGCACTCACGGTCTTCAAACTTCCCAAGGGCGTTCTGGATGACTTCACGAAGGTCGTCCGACAAAGACTTCGGTCCTCCGATGTGAATTTCTTAAAAGAATAATGAAAGTCGACAGAGCCCATGCGAAGCACGTCTACGCCGCTCGGCTCTTCTTCTTCTTCCTGCTGTACGAGAAATACACCAATCATACCCATCTATGCGCTGATGATTCAGCCACCATCGATGGGTCTGCAGGAACAGTGATTTTTCTTGCGAAAATCACCAAGTTGAAGTTCAAGACATCGCACCAGGCGACATCGACAGCCGTGGAGCTTGCAGCTCTACGCAGTGCACTTCACATATTTCGAGAGCTAACGCCTGAAAAATGGAATGTCTTCAGTGACTCCAAGGCAGATATAGATTCCTTGCTTTCTTCCTTATGCCGTGGACCCTACGTTCTAGAAAGAAGTTCTCTAAATCCCATAACTATTTCATCGCCTCGTTGAGCAAGGACACGATGCCATATTTCAGTGGCTTCCTAGCCACTGTGGCCTAATGGGCAATGAACATGCCCATAAAGCTGCTCGATCGGCTCATGAAGACCGCGTGCAGGAACCATTGCCGCTGTCAAGTACAAATACAGTGGCGGAAGTTCGAGTGCTTGCAAACGATGTCATAAAATCGTTTTCGAACACAACTAGTTTCCAGCACACACGTCTTCATAGACTGGTCCCCTGTCTTCAACTTGGTCCTCCACGTTAACTATCCGGACCCGAGACATCGGTTCTTTATCTACTGTAGCATGATGTAGCTTTTACAAAACCCTTTGCTTTGACATCAAAAGGGAGGACAGTGCTGCGTGTGTCCACTGCGGCAAAGATGAAACTATCGAACACGTTCTTTGCCATTAGTAACTCGCGAACGCGCTGGCACGTCTTAATGACCGGCTGCTTTCAGAGCAGATGGTCCTGGAACGCCTCACTATATAGTCGTCACACCACAAGACAGTCAAGGAACTGCTGAAATTTTGTGTTTTGGGGCCATAATAAAGAGACCCTATTTCTCACGGATGTTCGCAAACTCTCCTATTTATTTTTCTTGCGATTGCTTTTTCCTTGCTCTTCTTTCAGTCATTCATTTCCCCTTAGTCTTCGCCCAGGGCAGGGAAGCAAACCAGAATCGTCTCCAGTTAACCGGCCTACCTTTCTCACCCCGTCTATATATATATATATATATATATATATATATATATATATATATATATATATATATATATATATATATATATATATATATATATATATATATATATATATATATATATCTATGCACGTCTCGCTGATTCCCAGGGTCATGCACCCGAACTTCAACATCGGGCAGCGAGAAGCCCGAGCGCAGGTGCTGCTAGGTGGTCGGATAGACACCCCAATGTTTTGTACATAGACACCGCCAGCACCGCAAGAAACACCACATTCACCAGCAGCGCATAGTCGACAACCACGGGACTGAAATAAATGCGTTGTCGGTACCAAGAGGGAGCGCTGCGGATGCGTAGGAACCAGCGATAACGATAGCCATCATAACGAGAGCACACTGGGAGTACGTCGTAGTTCTGACAAACTTTCAGACGGCATGGCGAAATTTTTCGATGGCCTAAATTTCCAAAACCGAACATTGCATTCTGATTGGAGCGGGCGAACTCCCACAATACACGCAAATCGTGTGGACTTCGGGGCATGAGTCCTTACGCGTCAATCAGTAGGCACACGCCTACGCCCGAGCGCATGCACCCGGGAAGCTGGGAGAGGGACGCGCCAAGGAGTTCCACCCCGAACCGGTACCCTTAACCAAAAAACAGATCCTACGACACTACAAAGAACACTACCACCACCTCATAATGCTCGTACGCGAGAAGCCGTTATATGGCTAAAGCTCAAAACAAACTCATGCCCGCATTTGAGTACGCTGTATTCCTGCAAATGCCCACACATCGATCAATGCGCAACGCTTTACCACATGATATGGGTTTGTAGAAGCACGCCACACCTCGAACCCATAAACACCCCAGACCACAGAATGTGAGTCAGCTCTGTGTACCTCCGAATAGACGGGCCAGCTCAACCTGGTCAACCGAGCGAGAAGGGTAGCTAAGGCCGTTGGACTCCTTGACGGAGGGTACCGCCCACTGCAGAGGAGCACTCTACGCTAGTGTGCCCTTTCGCCTAATGTTCCTTCTATCTCTCTGTCTCTTACATGTAATATGTGTCGAAACTTTGCTGATTGTGGGGTAGTAAGGAGTGCTGAAGATAACTACTGAATCATGTTTCTCATATCTTATACGAGGTTCATCGTAAGTATCTTCCCTGAACTAAACAAAGTACCTTGTTTATATTTGGATAACATTAGAGACAGGTTATGGATGATCTGCAGGAGAAATTCAAAGAGTGTGGACTAATTAAGTTTTTTCAGTTACATATTCAAAAGATATCTAGCATACCCGCTACAGTATTTCCTTTCCCACACAATTCAATTTAATATTTTTTTTTACTTCATCGTAAAAAAAGTATTCGCGCTTTCAGCCCCCCCCTAATTCTTCGGTAACTTTACACAGGGGCTAGGGCCTCTCATATTTGCTATCCCATCCTATGCAATGCAAGAACAGCATGGCATGCATATAGGAGTAATGTTCCTTTCTACCGGTATAAGGCGTAGTCCAATAAGGAACCCCGTTGCCAGCAAAAAGTGATTGCGACTTGGCTCAGCTAAGCCTGGATATGCAAGGCGAAAGCTTGATTTAGCCTGGTTAAGTCTTGGTTTCACTTGCTTGATCTTTGATTTAGCTGCAGTATTACTTAGGTATACAATCATCGTTAAGCCAGGTATGACGGCTGTGCCTAGGACAGTGGCTAGGCATGACTGTGATCAGGCTTGGGTAGACGTGCATCGTTCGACGGTGCGATGCCTGTTGTGCCACAGGTAAAGCGTAAGTGGAAGACACGCAGAGAGACGCCTGGAACATGCGCCGCGTCTAGGCACAAACTGACAGGGCGCGAAAGCGGTTGCTACATTATTCTTGACGGTGTGGCGCCTGTTGCATTTCGAGCCCTCTTCAGTGAAACAGCTTGTCGGGTGATATCCGTGAGGTGGTCAGACGGCGCTTGGCGACGACGGCTCGAAGCCTCCCGCTCCAGCGCAATGATCAGAGAAGATGACCCGGCCTCGCTCGCATCCATGGCCAACATCGCACTGACTAGGCGAGCTGCCTGCTATATATATATATATATATATATATATATATATATATATATATATATATATATATATATATATAAATTTACATGCCTCAAAATAAGAAAGGACTAGGCAAGCGCGGCGCTCTACTTAGCCAGTAGTGTTGCCAGGTCGGACGAGGCGACCTAGCCCGAAGGTAGAGGAATTGTAGCCCAAATGTAGCGAAACACACAAACGAACAAAAATAATGGTAGCGGAAGATAGCCATTTATATTTGCATTCTTATTTGTATTACCTATATGCGCCTGCCTTGCCATGTGCACTTTAACGTATTGCATGTGTGGCCTAAGGTTGCACTTGCACACTTCGCAGTACGTCATCTTAGAAGTGTCGTTACTTACGTGTGCACTTGATGGTGAAATCGAGTCTATAGATAAAAAAGTCACATTTAGCATAAGATGTGCTGTTCAGCTCAGATAGACCTTAAATTTATGCGGTATGTCCAGGCTAAATCGGACCAAGACTACATTTGTTGTGATCTCGTTAAGCAAACTTCTGTATTTTCCTATATTATTTATGCTCTCATTGGGCGCACTCATTGGGTACACGTCCACGCCTATATGGGTTGATGGACGGATGGGGGTATGCTATGAGCGTCTCCTAGGAGCAGTGTCGTCGTTTGCGCCCCCAAGCTCTTGCTATTGTATAACCTTATGTCCTAGCCTACATTAAAAAAGAAAAAAAAAGAAGAAAAAAATACGAATTACCATAACCATACTTTCTGGGCCCCTATTGGAAACTTGTTTTTGTATGCCTCCGCTGTTTCTCGTTTTCCTACTTTTATTTCACCAATCTTCCAGTCCCCTCTTACTAATCGCGCGCGCAAGAGCAATGCCCCAACTGGGCACTTCGAAGTACTTCATCCGTCACCTGCAGGACTACCTCCATGTACGCCCGTCGCGCGCCCGTGGTGCGATCGCGGAGGCTACCCGCCACCCTCAGGCGCACGGCTGATAATAACGTCGTGCAGATGCTTGTTGGTGACAGCAAGTAACATTTAAATCGCCGTTTTCTTACTTTACCACCGCCACCATATAGTGCACCGGAAGAATCCGTCTTTTTAGCGCTTTCGAGAGCGCTACAGTGGCGCTCTCACTTCGCGCCCTTGTTCGCGCTCTGCGGTATGGCGTTAGAAAGCGGAATACTTAAGACGTTGCGTACTCGGAGGAATTGAGCATGATTTTTTCGAATGTGATGAACAACCTGACATGAGGACTTAGGTGCTTGCGCAAGTAGTTACGATTGCCATTTTCTTGAATTACGTACCGAATGGTAACCAAGAAATTGACCAGTTTGCGCAATAGCCACTTTGTTGCATAGTGCTATCTTGTTCGCTCTCTTTCTTTTCAGTCAGCGTGGTCCTGGTTAGCTGTGGCACACTCTATATAATTTCCATTTACATCAGCCACCACCTTAGGTCTCTAGCACGCCAAGAACATGCGTTAAAATAAGTCAGAGAAGCCACATGCAACTCACTGTCTTAATCAGTCTAAGCGATGCTTGAGAAGATAACTGCGCAAAACAGCACCAAGCGCGCAGTCGTTTTCGGCGATGAGCACGTCCGCAACATAGCCCGCTCGAAATGGTAATAGGCGCGACGGCGCATAAAGGTGAAAGATAAACGACAAATTGATAAGAGTGGCAATCCTGCTAGAAATGGTTACTGTCGAAAAGCAAACCGTGTTCATGCGCTCATAATAATGATCGCTGGGATTTTACGTGCCAGAAAAACGATATGATTATGATGCATGCCGCAGTCCTCTGGATTAATTTTCACCAGATGGGCTTCCTTAATGTGCGCCTAAATCTATGTACCCGGGGGTTGCTGCATTTCGCCTCCGTCGAAATGCGGTCCCGATGGCCCGGAATCGAACCAGCGTCCTCGAGCCAGCAGCGTGACACCTCACCTGCTAGCTAACACAGTGGGTGATGTTCACGTGACGTGGTGCTCTGATATCTTCGTGGCAAACATGTTTCGATGAGTAAACAACGAGTACCTGCATCTGTGGCGTTGTGAGCAGACCACCAGGACCCACCATTGAACTCGGGGTCTTGCTCCGATTCATTTTTATAGTTTCTCGCATAGTTGACCCACTTCACCAAGGTTTGATTCTCCTCTCAGAGGAGGATCCGATCTTAAGTTCGACCTAGCGAAATTCATCTTGAATGTAAACGCGAAGAAAAATTGATCTTGCAGGAAAAGGCAAATGACAATAAAAAAGGGATCACCGTAAAAAATGTAGAGCGGGTTTCACCCAGAAGCCTCGGCCTGAACATACTGGAGCGTGTCATTTACCCGTGCTTCCCTTCTTTCATGCCAGCACCACGATCGCCCTACGTATACCATGTTTTAAGGCTCTCGCTTTCTGTGCATAACCATATTAGTACACTGTACCGTGAAACACCCTCTACTCGTTGGATCATCCCGATTCCCGGGGATCGAGTGTTTAATGAATGAAACCGAAAACACGGAGATGAGACGATATTGCTGACGCAAATGTTACCCCGGTGAAGCGCGGTGTAACATTAAGCGCATCAGAGATCAAAGCCAGTGCCTCAGACAACAGCGCAGAAAGTAGGGCATTTCACGCACGCACACACGCATGGCCGCGATGAGGGCTGAGCCAGCTAAAACATAGCGTTAGAAATTTGTTTCTACTCGATGAGAGCCACCTCTGGAGCGTATATTAGGGCGGCACTTAAAACCGAAACAAAGCCAAGTCACAGGTTTTCAGTAACCCAAATATAGCCACGTAGTCAACTCGCCGAAGTCGACACGAAAAATTTTTTTCTGTAGCCCGATTTGGCGATATATAGCCAAACCTGGCAACAATGTTGGCTGGAGGCGCAGCGAGTCACATGGTCCGGCGGCGACCCAGCTGCCCATGCGCCAAGCCGGCGGCGGCGGTGGAGCTCAACGCTGCGAGTCGCCGATGCGTTACCAAAGCTCAGCGCTACCCGCGATGAAATGAAGGTCAAATTCATGGCGACGGGGAAACTCGCCTTAACGCGGTTTATTTATTTATTTATTTTATTGTACCCTCAAGACCGAAGTATTACAGAGGGGAGTGGGTAAAAAAACATGCACAAGTAAATAAATAAAGCAGCCATAAACAACAAATGTGATTAGTTAATTGAATCCGGGAGTAATGATGTCTGATAAGGCCGAACGAAACGTTGAGTTGTCCTTGATTGCGACAACTGCGCCGGGAAGGTGGTTCCATTCCAGAGAGGTACTAGGAATGAATGATTCGTTACAGGTTCTGCTGCGGCACTGAATGATTCCAACCTTATGGCTATGGTCGATGCGGTTAGTAATCCTCTCGCTTTAAAATCATGAATAAGGTTTGTGAACTCTACAGTGGTTTTGTTTTTGGGAGGGAGCCCTGTAATGCTTTAGCGCACACATCTGTTTTCATGCAGGCTCTCATTGCGGCAAAGCTGAGCGATGTTGGTTGCCTCTGTCTCCAAGCCATTTAGCGCAATGATGTTCCAAACGTCATCTAGGAGAGACGGTCGCAGGCCTCAGGTGGCGCTGTGGGTGTTGATGTGGTCGCTTGTGATGCTGCCACTCTTTACCCATACTTCGCGAGCTCAAGATGCGAAGATCGCCACTGACCCGAGTGAATCGGCAGGAGTGACTTCGAGAATCCCAGACAACAGTGCCGGCGAAATAGAGGAGATCGACTACGCGCAAGTTGCTCGAGACGTGGTGGCCGCGGGCTTTTCTAAAGTGCCGCCCTCTTTCACACAAGAACTGCTGGAAGCCGACGTGCGGCCCGAGTGCAGCACGGCACTGCTGCGCACCACGCGAGCCTTCCATAACCTCGAGCCCTGGGCCCTGAGACGTGAGTACAGCTTTGTTTGTTTCTAAGTGTACATAAATACAATCAATGCTCTTCCAAAAGCTTATAAAGACAATCGCACGTGCACCCCCACACGTGCACGTGCAATCGCACGTGCAAGCATGAGCACTCTCTCCTTCCTCCCGCTCTCCTAAAGTCAAGTTTCTAAACGTTTGTAATTAGTGGCGCGCTAACACTCAAGACGGCCTGCAAACTGTGTCTGTATGTGCATTTGGTAGTATGCAGAACTTGGGCCAACGTTATGCGCTAATGGAAATTCCATTTGAGAGGATAATTTGTGCCAACCGCTGTGTGTCGCAGTATTCGACGCGAGCGGAAAGTTCCCCGCGGGAATCTTCGAGGCGGCGCGCGTCGATATGGGAGCGTTCGACGAATGCCTCGAGACCGTTGTGCGGGACCGGTACGGAAACGTGTTGTCCAGGGGCCAGTACTGCAACTTGCTTGTTTACGTTAAAAATGCGACCGCAATGGAAGTACCGAACTCCATCGCCGACGCCTTTCACCCGAGGGTAAGATAAATCAAATAACATAATCTTATCAGTCCTAAGACACATGTGATAACAAAAATAAATGTGCTGATTCAGACGTTTCGATAATAAATCGTTCTGGGTGTGTGTGCATACGCACTCAGCTAGATAGCATATAGTGGTAACAGAGTGGTAAGAGAGTGGTAACAGAGCATAGTGGTAACATAGTGGTAACAGACACAAGGTGACCTTTTGTGGTGTAATATTGTTACTCAGCACAATGTCTTGTCACTCTTTGGGCATGTTTTGGTGCTTGCATGTTCTGGTGCTTTGTACAAGTAGGCTTCTGGATTGCCATACGACTGCTTTCCTATCAAAACGTAATTTACTACAGAGCGTTTGTGAAGCGTGGTTCCAGAAACAGGAGTGTCAGTTATGATTGAAGAGCCCAATAGGACTTTAATAGAGGGTTTTAGAATAGGGGCCCTAAACGTTTTAAGGCCCCAAAGAAATAGCGTCGAAGCCACTGCGCATGCGCAAGACGCGAACTGCCTTTCGATTTTGCGTTGGGAACGCTATTTCACCGATTTAGCGGGAGCCCAAATAGCGGCCCCAAAAGTTTTGCGTCAGCAAACATGACGGCACCCATCGAAGCGACGGCTCTAACCTAGCACCAAACTGGGTTCGATTCGCGGTAACGCGTGAAGTTCGCAAGTTAGGAGAAGTGGCCGCGGTTATCGCTTTCTCTCAACTAGCGTGTGTTATGAAGATTGACTCATTAGACGCCGCTGATTTTGAATTCGACTGTGGATTTTATGGCTCGTAGGCCTAACACGGCTAAGCTTGGCTGGTGAAGGCTAGTAAAGTTGGTTTGCACAAAACTAAGCGCAACTCATTGTTTGCTGCTTACAGAATAACCTCTAAATTGTAATTAAATGCGAATACACGAAAGTCAAAATTATTATTCCTATCATAAAATGGTACATATTATTTAATTATTTCTAATAGCTTTTCTTTGACGCCGTAGTGGCGCTGTCAGCGCAAGACGCTATCCGCAGACGTAAAACCCTATTCTAAAGCTCTTCCCTCCTACGTGCCCCAACGCTAACACCCGCAAAGCTCTTTGGGGCCCCAAACTATTGGGGCCCCTATTCTAAAACTCTCTAATTACTCTATACGTCTGAGCAGCGGTTACTTAAAGCGTTTGTTGCTTTCATTTTATAACGGTGTTCTAACACAACTTGCTTCACGGTATTTGCAATCTTCGCGAATAGCGCACATTTTATTCCTACGCAGATATAAACAATACTCGCCTGGCACACTGGTATCTTGCACAGGGTTCTCAATTCGTGCGAAAGTCCTAGCATATGAATTATTACGTCAGAGCACCACTTTCTTTAATTTGAAGCTACCGATGTCGGTCACATTCGAGCGTACGCGAGGACACTTGCCTCAAAGTCCATGTCAAGGTCGAAACTGAAAGTAGTTTTTCTTTTGTGGAGTGTTGCTTAGAGAGAGCTATATATAAATTCAAATGATAACGCTAGCACCACCGAGATCACAGGTGCCCGTAAGAATAAGGTGGCGGGGTTCCCTTTTTGCTCGCTAGTCTACATGGCTTTGTGATTGTCTCTTGTTATGTGTTCAATGCTCCAAACATTCATGGAATTCCTGATCTCCCTTTCGTCCTTGCTTTTCTTTTAGCTCCGCTATTTCAGTGAATACGTTATTGCTCCAGGACACCCCATTGCTCGACTGGGAGTATGCTATGTCGATGATTGTAACCAACATGACTTACAAGTTTTAGCCAACTCGGGTAAGCCAAAACAAAAAAGAAATATATTTTTGTTCACTATATTAACGAAAATGCCGGTGATATACTGACTAACTAATTGCTCGCCAGGCAGTAGGGTATAGATTAGTGTAAATGACATCACATACGAGTTACGGCCAGCTGCGGTATGCCAAGAGAGCAAAAATAATTATTTTTAAATTGTATGGTCTTGACCACCCGAACGATCTTGTATCTCAGGGAGAGCATTATGGAATTTTCGAGGGATCGCAATCTACCAAGTTGCGATTGCGCTAAGAGGGCGTGTGTACGGATTTTCAGAGAGACAAAAACGAGGCGCCCTGGGGTTTTTATGCTTGCGCTACTGGCTGGCGGGTCTTTCTAGCATAGGCGCAGATTGATATGCTGACATAAAAAAGTCGCAGTTTTGTTTAATAAGCGAATTATCGATTCCGATCGCAAATTAGTAGAGAGCTATACCGAGTGACTATAGTAGTTTAATCGGCCGTACAACCTTGTCAAGATTCGCTGTCTAACTAAATTAACGGGCATGGTGTAACGCGGACCAGCAAACATGAACACATATCCCATGATGACCACAGAAAATCGCTGTCAAAACGCTGGAGTGAAGAAGCACGGCAGCAGCTGCGAACTAATTAACATTCGTATTGCCCCTAGCTTCAACGTGAACTAAGCAGTGAATAATGCACACCGCCGACGAAACTATCAGCATTCAGCGTACGCTCTGTCCCCATCGCCGATCGTTTTCAAGATAGGACCCGGTAGTGCAGTGGTAGTGTAAGATTTAATGACATCGACCCCATGTTGACGTCACAGAAAGCAGCTACCCGTTAAAGTTTCGGCATCTTGTTTATTGTTTATTTAAGGTTATTGATGGATTTCTAAGCAAATTAAAGCGCCTTACCGGTGACAGGACTGTCAAGGCCATCTGAAGTAGAGAATATCGTAATATGGTTAAAAAACACCGGAGTAGCCCTTTAAACAAACTTCCTTGATGCGAATGTGGGTGCGTGCCATTGCACGATCTGAATATGCCTATTGCGTGTCTGCGACTGACTTTTTTATTGACCTGAGTAAATGAGGAGACGTTGGCACCAACAAGCGGTGCCAGCTACTCTTTTTCACATGGCTGACATGAAAAATACCACAAGGTATGTGACAAGAGCATGGTGTGCATAAAGGAGGAAGCGCGGGATGCCGGAATTCTAGCTGACATCACTAGAAAAAACTGGAGCTCGGCAAGCCATGTAATGCGCGAGGCCGAATACCGGTGGCCCATTAGAGTTACAGGATTAGTTCTAAGGAAATAGATCTGCATTCGAGGATTTCTATTAAACAGCAGCTTGATAAGCGAAGAAATCATGTTATTTCTAGTGAATTTTGGACAAGCAGAATATCATGTACACATATTTACATGTAGCACTTCGCATATATTTGTATATCATTTGCTTAAATTTTCTGTGATGACTTATGTCGTGTTGCACTCGTGGTGTTCTTATGCGCGGGCTCCTTCAAGTGCAGCTTCGGGCCAAAACGCGTCAACTTTCTCATCGCACTGGCTAGGACACGAGAAAAGATGTTCAGTGTCGCTTTATGACGCATGCGTCCGCGGCGTGATGGCTACGGATATACAGGGTGTTTCACGTGACCCGAGCCAAACTCCAAAAACACGCAAACGCCACGCAGCTGGACCGTACAAAGGCAACGCCACCCGCCACCGCCCAGAGACACTAAGACTACACCTTCCGTTCCGCCTAGTTAAACTACCAGTCCCAATCAACCAATGAACCCTTCAACCACCATAACCAGAACAAAAGTGGTAATGAGGAAATGGCAGGGGAAAACGAAAAATTCGCAACACAGCCCTCTGCCAGCAAATACGCGCCAATTAATTTGCAGCTTGCTCCTTTAGCAAGTTGTGGTACGCTACAGGTATTACATTGCTTACGTGCCAACATTGAGACATTGCATCGCGTTTTCGTTGTTTTTGTCTGGGGATCCCCGTGGGAAAGGAGTAAACGAGCAAGTACTTTAAGGCGTGTCCGCCTAGGATGACTTGGCCTGTCACATTTGAATCTTAGAGAGCTGGTGAATCGCTTGTCTTTCCGCAATGTTACCGACCCCTTTTTATGAACTGTGCCCCAAGTGTAGTTACGTAGATATGTGCCAAACTTAGTTGTGCGGTCGGAGTGTCTGCCACGTAGCATTCTTGGGTATATGACAGAAGTGTACCTTTCTGTCGTACTTTACAAAGTTATTTTTTGCTCGAATACCTATGTCGCGTGTGTCGCGAAAACTGTACAGAGACTTATGTGAGGTGCTTCCTCTCATTCCCTTGTATAAAATCCAATACAATGCTGGCGCAGGTGAAGACGTCTTAAAATGGCATTTTAGGGAAGGTGTCAAATGTTCCTCTTCCAAACTGCATACTAGTACGCTAAGCGTAAACCTCGCTGTTTTAGTAGTAGAAAACCCGAGACAATTGAACACGTTTTTCTATACTATTGGGGAGTTTACTTCTTTTGGGATATAAATAAAAAAACGTAAAAAAAGTACTTGCCCATACTACGGATTCTAATTTTACGGGTCGATAACGACGAACCCATGCCATTTCACATAATAATGCTCCTCGGCTTACAAAGTATTTGTCTGTCAAGAATGGCTGATCGTTAGGCAGATCTGGGTGTGAGGCCAATGAAGAGTTACTTTCGCGAATCTGTAAGCAGAATGGTTTAAGTGTTTCAGCTGCAAGAACCAGAACCAGAGTGCCTTCTTTGGTGGCGGGGCTGATTTACATTTTATTTTATTCACATTAAGCCTCAAGGCCCTCAAGGAGAGGGTATTACATAAGGGCGGGGGGGTGATACAGCTTTTAATAAACGCGATACATTTCAGTAATAATAAGTGCAATAAAAGATAAGGCATAACACAGAAAAGAAAAATTAACACAAACAAAACAGCAAATTTTTACAGAGAAGAAACTCTTGGAATTTTATGATGTCAATTTCTGTGGCGATGGCTGATGGTAATTTATTTCATTCGATGATAGTACGGGGAATGAATGACGAGGAATAACGAGTACGGGGGTACGATGAGGAATAACACTTCACACGTTTAATTTTGAAAGAATGATCCCGGCATGTAAAGATGGCATGAGGTGACTGAAACAAATCACTTCGAAGGGAGGGGTGGTGATAAAGCTTATGGAAAAGTGTTAAACGAGAACGTTTGCGGCGATATGACAAATCTTTCAGTTCGGCACGTTTTTTTAGCACTGTAACATTTGTTAATGGTGAGTAGTCTGAAAATATGAAGCGAACAGCGCGGTTCTGCAAAGATTCGATGTTATTAATAACGTAGGCTTGCTCAGGGTCCTAAATGGCCGCAGCATATTCGATTTTAGGGCGTATTAGAGTTATGTAAGCCAGTTTTTTAACGTACATAGGGGCGTGTCTGAGGTCACGTTTGAGAAAACCAAGTGAGCGGTTAGGAGACGCTAGGGTTAGGTCGCTAAGGTGATGCCAAGATAGGTCAAACTGAAGGTGCACACCAAGGTACTTGTATGTTGTTGTTAGTTCTTCAGTATTGTTGTTAAGAATGTAAGTGGTTGGAATGCGATCTGTGCGACGAGTGAAACATACCTGTTTTGTTTTAGAAACCTTTAATGACATTAACTAGGATGAGCACCATTAGTTTACTTCGTTGAGATCAGATTGTAGGGATTGGCGGTCACTGTCACTAGTAATGTTACGGCAAATTACGCAGTCATCAGCGAAAAGTCGAATTCTAGATGTTACACAGGCAGGTAAATCATTAATATAGATAAAAAATGCAAAGGTCCGAGCACACTTCCTTGTGGTACACTAGATGTCACATAAGTAGAGGAGAAGTTAGAATTATTAGCCGAGGTGAACTGTGTTCTAGATGACAGAAAGTCCTTAATGCAAACGAGCACGGTAGGGTGGATGTTAAGCTTTGCTAGATTCAGTAGAAGTGTGCGATGAGGAACCCGATCAAAAGCCTTTGAAAAGTCTAGAAACAATGCGTCGACATGAAAGCTCGTGTCAAGTGATAATTGTATGTCGTTAATGAAGCCAGGTAGTTGAGTGTCACATGAAAATCCCTTGCAGAAACCGTGCTGATAATTGAAAATAATGCTATGATCTTCGAGGTAGTTAATGACTGGGCTGTGAACGATATGCTTAAGAAGTTTGCAAACGGTGCTGGTTAACGAGATTGGTCGATAGTTCAATGGAGAGGAACGCTCACCTGATTTAAATATAGGCATCACTTTGGCTATCCGCCAGTCATTAGGAATTAGTCCGTGGGATAATGATTGCGAGAACAAACAGGACAGCACAGCACAAATGCTTTGAGACGTACTCTGCGGTATCTTATTGTTAAAGCCGAGGTGATCCGAACTACTGGTAATATTAAGGTTGTTTAATAAAGCTAAGATACCTGTTTCATTAATCACAATTTCAGGCATGCAAATGTCATGGATTGTATTTAAGTCAGGGGATGAGCTAATGTCTTCTTGGGTGAATACTAATAAAAGGGTGTCATTAAAAACCTGAGCACGTTACTTTCAGTAAGCAAAATGTCAGGATGAAAGCTAGGATTTATGATCCGCCAGAACTTACCGAGGGTTGTTGGTTGGCAGAGATAGGTCGTGATTGAAAAACTGGCGTCGAGTGGATTTTAGGAGTGACTGGTAGTTCTTGCCGTATTTCTTATACTCGTCCCACGCTCTTAGAAGACCATTTTTAGGGCCTGCCGGTAAAATCGCTTTTTCTTATAATTCATACGTCGTGACTTCTCATTAAACCACGATGCACTGCTGCTAAATCGGATGGTCAGAAGTGGAACGAAGTCATCAAGGTTCTGCTCAACAGTGCGCAATAAATATTGATTCATGAACTGGGTGGTGAAATAATCTAATTCGCAATGTATTTTTTCATAGTTAGCTCTGTTGTAACATCTCATTTGTTTAACAGTAGTTTTCTTTTCGATAAAGGAAGCGGTAATGCGTCCTGTTATTACGTAATGATCCGAAATGCCGTCTGGATGAATAATGTTTGAAGAACTATCGGGATTATTTGTTAATATTCAATTTATAATGTTGGCGTTACACGATGTGCGACGCGTGGGATTGTTAATAAGTTGTGCTAATGAAAAATCAAGACATTCCTCAAGAAACATGTTAGCTTCGGTTTCACTCGCTGTGATGGATTGTGAGAACCAGTTTATACTAGGGAAGTTCAAGTCTCCAAATATGAGTAAAGTACAGTTAGGGAAATGCGTATATATTTCACGCAGAATTCGATGAAATTCAGACGAAAAACCATCATTCATATTAGGAAGACGGTAAACAGCGCCAATAATTACATCAGTTGAACAATACCTAAAAGAAACCCATACACATTTAAGAAAAGATATCGTCATCACAGGCACGGTTAGCAAATCATCCCTTATTCCCAAGTGTACACCACCTCCTTTACGGTACGGTCTGTCGCATCGAAATATTTTAAAACCTGTCTGGCTGACAAAAATTGACTTATCAGGAATAAGATCAGTCAGCCATGTTTCTGTTAGCGCTACAAGTGATGCGGAGCATGAATCGATTAGTGAACAGATAGCAACATCCTTCGATACAACACTTCTGGTGTTAGTGTAAAAGGAAAGAAATGGTTTTGGAAGCATTACATGGCGATCGTTAAGGAAAATGGAAAGCTGGGGTCTGATTTGAGGGAGTGACAAACGAACATCATTCTTGCGTGGGATGCCGAGAAACACATACTACGTGATCTGCGTCAGTGTGCCATACATAGGTATCGTTACTAAAAGGACACTAAAGTGAAAAATGATTTCTTCTGCATCAGTAAATTACCGTTCTGCAACACCAAAAACACCACTCTTACAACGATAAGACGTTTGGTAAGCCGGAAAAAGCGCAAGAACGAAATACGGGTGGCAACGCCTACTTAAGTTCCCGCACCTGGGGGCTGTGACGTCCTGGATTTTGATGGCATCTTCTAGGGCCTACTAATTATATATAGCGGTACAGATTCACTACATTGTGCTCTAAAGGAACCAAATATAAACATGGCAAGTTTCTGGAACCTTTATTAAGACAACGTGGCCCAAATGCGAAAACATACTGTGGAATCCCTGACGTCACGCTGACGTACCGGCGCTGGGGTTTCGGCGTGAAATTTGAATACTGATACTTGGACCTTCATTTTCTCATCTAATAACCGATCCATTTTTATATGACTGCCTGCAGGGTTCTCAAGCAATGTTTCATTAGTCTTAACTGATTTATTGTTTCGCTTTAGTGTCCCTTTAATGTGAAGCTTGTTGGATGCAAAACGAATGCGGTCACCGTTTTTTACAGACTTCCCGTACTGCCAGAGATGATGGCGCTTTTGTCGGACAGACTCAGAATAATCATGAGCGATGCTGAAGTCAGTGTCCTTCAGCTTCGATCCGTTGCTTAGCACAGATTCAACTTCTTCATCATTGTAACATTTAGAAATTATTGGTTTCGTCTTACTTGTAGAAAAATGGCCCAAACGATGTGCCCTCACAACTGAAGTTGTGACGACACCAAGTTTGCTGGAACAAAATTAGTTCACGAGGTGCTCCGAAGTCAGCCAAGTTTCATCGTCTGTATCATGGATTTCATAAAGAAGAACATTAGACTGCCTAGGCCGGTTTTCTAAATCATAAATTTTGTCTTGCATTTTAGACAATTCTAAGTTGGGGGTTAACGCGGAACGTGCAGATGGCGCCATTTCAGTGCTTTGTTAGGGCATCCAAGTCCTTCTTTAGGCTGATATGAATGTTTAGGATCTTATTCAATGACTCCCAGTCTGTAGTAGGGCTAGCTTCCAAACGTTGGGCCACAAGAGCCACATTGTCTAATTTCTCCTCTTGTGCCTTAGTCATGAGCCCACGGTTCGATTCAACATCGCCACCGAGATGTATAACACGCCAAAGGTACATCAAAGCAGCGCGGGCACAATTGAAATAATTGGGTGGCCACGACACCGCGAAAGGGCAAACATCGTCGTTACGGTAACAGAAAGTTTAATACTGACAGACCTGGAAGAACATCAGCGGTGTGCGTGGCATCGTAGCTGCGGTGCCGTGGCCCGTTGCGTCGGGGAAATGTGCGCGTTATGCGTTATACCTTATGCACGTTACATGCCATAGTTTTGATTGTTTCAGCACTTGCTGGGCTAGTACCATTGTACGATGCATTTCTGTGTAAATTTATTGAAAGAAATAAAGAAAGGCCAAGCGTCCGTGGCATGAGGGTTTCAATATTCGACTTTTGTGCTAGAGGTTCGATGTTCGAATCCTGCCGTCGGACAACTTTAGTATATTGTTATTTATAGCACCGTATTTTGTTGGAAACGACGAATTTTCGAAGTCACAAAGCCGTTTGAAGCCAAAAGAACGATTTTTAGAGAAAACCGCTTCCCAACTGTTATCCCCGTGCTGGCTGAATCACCCTGCTTTTTGGCTCCTGAAGAAACTACCGCCACAGTTCCACCTGGTAATTGTTGTAGGGAACTTCATGCTTTAAAAGCTAAACTCGCAGAATACTTAATGGCTGCGCCGTTTTTAGATGGCGCCACCATCCTGTTAGACACGTTGGGCATAATAGGCCTAAGGAAAAACTACCTCCTACTCCGCAAGAAAGCTTCGCTTAGAAAAAAAGAAATTTATTTGCCTTAAGAGGGGCAAAGAGTAAGATAAATGAATTCGGGTGTCTCATAAAAAAGTAACGCGCTTGAAGGACGTCTATATATGGATAAAATGTTTATTAGCGTTTATTTTGTTACCCATTTCTCTGGAGAATAGAGTTGGCAACCAACACTTCTGCAGTGGTTGCAAAGATGCGTATACTGCGGCTAGATATGTATGCACGTGATATTCTTTTTTGGTTCATAGGGGCGATGAGGTATTTGCATGCAGCAGAACATGGCAGGAGACCTCGAGAAGAAGTGTTTGCTGTAGAACAATGGATCGTTACAGAGTTCAACAGCTCATGTGGCGCAAGTTATGTTCACGTCTGACAGTAGTTGGAATGAATGCATATTGATATGTGTTATGAGTAATATGCTTGCTGTGTTTGTCTTCTTGCAGTGAACCTTCCTTCAATCCATCTTGAAATTTCGAACTGCGTGACAGCAGAACCGAAGTCGTGGAGCAATATACAAATAGGAATTGTGTAAGTTGGCTGAAAGACTTATCGCTTATTCTAAACGTAGCATCACACCTCTCTGAAGACGCGTTGTTGTCCTTGTGAGTGACTCGATAAGCTTGGTGCACATTATTTATGTAAGCGAAATTGTTTTGGCATTACACGGTCTTCAATGCGCTGGGTTGATTTATTGCAACGTCGTGCGGACCGTATATTATCAACAACAAGGCTCTAGTTTTCTTAGGCTACGGGCGTGCAGTTGTCGTACATAGAAATTGCAGAAATTAATTGCAACACATCGCAAAAGCAGCAACTATTGCTTATTTTGACGGGTCATGTGCAGTGGCCGAATGAACTTTCTCGTTCCTGGATCTGAGAAGCGCATATTGGCAAACCGGAATATATGAGCGGGATCATGAGAAGACAGTATTTGTGAGCCCAGATGGCATGTGCGAATTTAAGGCACTTTCATTCGGTTTCTATTTTGTGTCAGCCACGATCCATCGTAAGATGGACACTGAGCTCTCGCGATTAAAATGGCAGTTATGCTTAGTATACTTAGGTGATGTGGTGTTTACGCGACAGTTCACCAATTCACGTGGAGCGGCTGGAGTAAGTGTCCCAGCAGACCTGACAAATAAGCCAGAATAGTGTCAATTCTGTTTCAAAAAATTCCAATCCATCAGGCGCATTATCAGCGTTGAACGTGTGTGTACGGATCTCCAAAATACAGCAGTTGTTGCGGGTCTCGTGAACAAAACGACAGTTTGGCGTTTTTTGGGCATAGGTGCCTTACTACAGAAGATTCGTTGAGACTTTTTCAAAGATTGCCTGGCCTCTGACAAAACTCACGAAAGATGTGCCTTCCATTAGGTAAAGCAAACAGAATGCATTTGACAAACTTTGGAACGCCTCGAACTATTCCCAATTCCTGCCCATTTTAACAAGACAGCCGGCACGGAAGTGCACGATGATGCCAGTAGCACCGGCCTTGGCGCCAGTCTGGCCCAGCGAAAAGACGGGAAACAGAAAGTAATAGCTTACACCAGCTCTAAGCTCTCAAAAGCATACGCAAGCTATTTAGCAACAGAAAAGGAGTGTCTCGCCGCATTTTGGGTAGCAAGAAATTTAGACACTAACTGTACGGCTGACCATGCAAAAACGTCAATGACAGCTGTTCGGTTTGCTGCCTTGCACACGTCAAGTACTCCTATGAATGATTGGCAAGACGGAGTCTCACGATGCAAAACTAGTACATTACAGTTGCAAGAGTCGGAAGGAAGCACAGTGATGTCGAATCCTTGTCATACAAACCAATAGACACAATGCCATAACAAGAAATCTTCTTCTTTCTTGGGATAGCTGATGAGTTTAAAATCACGGAACATTAAAGAAACGGCCCAGAATTGCTGTCGCTCACACAGCGCCTAGAATAATTATACGTTCAAATTCAGTGTTTTTTTTTCAGGAGGCTCTCGTCGTTCTACCTCCGTGAATGTGTACTATATAGCAGAAACTTCAATCAAACCGAGAGAAAGTTTTTACTTGTGGTGCATTCATATTTACGGCAATACGGCAAGAAACTTTGCACGCATATCATGATGAGCCCACGTCCGGACACCTGGGTTTGAGGCGTAGATTCAGCAGAATTTATATAAAGGATTACTGGCCTCAGTTACTAGCTTCAATGCAGTACAATGTGATTACTGGTTAATTCAAGAGGAGCAAAATTGCATCCGCGAAACCGACAGGCCTTCCCTAGCCAGTAAATACGCCGTAAGCTTCATTTTAAATAATTTGAATCGACCTTCTTGGACCATTCCTCACCGTATATTTGGGGAAAAAGGGGATTGTCATAACGACTTGATACGCTGAAACTGGCGCACTGTGTAATAAACCGGCTGTAGAAGTTGCAATATTCTTCGTCGATAATACAGTTTCCCGGCGTGATGCTCTAGCCACCATTATAACTCATTGTGGAACAGCCTTCACTACTGAACTAATTCAATCCTAGATGAGACTAGTACTACTTATAGGAGGACTAGGGCATACTGTCCACAAACACGCGGCTTACCTGAACGCCGCAGCAGAAATCTGTGTTTCCTATGTATGTCGATGTTGGGCGCACGAGGGACGCAATTTCGACCTCCATCATCTTTGCATATACCACGGCTGTTCAAGGAATAAACCGAGTTACACCGTTTCAACTTGTGTTCGGTCGAGTAGTGACTACACATTAAATGATATGTTGCCGTTGGAAGAAGATAGTGACAATCTATGTGACCTAGATGATTTCTAACAAAAAGCCGAGGAAGCACGGCAATTGGAAAGGTACCCAATACACCCGCTGTGGTTACTCAGTGGCTATGGTGCTGCGCTGCTAAGCACGAGGTCGCGGGATCGAATTCCGGCCATGGCGGCCGCATTTCGAGGGGGGCGAAATGCGAAAACAGCCATGTGCTTAAATTTAGGTGCACGTTAAAGAACCTCGGTTGGTAAAAATTCCGGAGTCCTTCACTGCGGCGTGCCTCATAATCAGAAGGTGGTTTTGGCACGTAAAGCCCATAATTTAATTAATTGAGGTATCGAATACGACCCCAAGAGTGCATTGGCGAAGATCAGAAGAACCTGTGACGTAGATGAGCCAATTATCAGCTCGGCAAGAAGGTGTGGATAGGGTTACCTGTGCTATGCCCTGGAGTGCCTGCAGTGCTTCTGTGCTGACACTTCGGCACTTACGAAGTACTCCATCATACAGACGACCTCTTTTACGAAGTCAAATCAGCCGCAAGATACCTCAATAAACCGCAGCTGCGAGCGTTTCTTGGGACATAAAGAACTTCATTTATAGGTCCACGTATCGGAACAGTCCCCTTAGGAGGGGGCTCCAGTGATGTCGCCACATTCAAGTAGTGCACCCTCCGCATTACGCACAGCAAGTGGCTTAGCATTGCGCAGTTCAGCTACAAGACGCAGGGGACACCCGGCACGAGCAGGCGGGTGCACTTGGCACCGAGGCGCGCGCGAGGCCCCACGCTGGGCTGACGGAGAAAACGGTAGAAGATAAAACAACGGCTCAGGGGCAGTTGGACGCCATGTGATGAACACGATCAATTCTACGCTAAAATTGTGACTTTGAATTGTGGACATAGGTTAGTGCTTAATAAATAGCTGTTTTGTTCACCAGTGTCGTTAAGGTTGCTACAATAGTATGTTAGGCTAAAGGTTCAGAGCCGTCGTTCAAGTACAGAGGCAGCTGCACCACCCCTCGGCGCAGCACATGCCCCGCTGACATGCACTTGCTGCGCATGATCGATACGATCTCTACCGTTACAGCTCGGGTCACTGCAATATGAAGACATCGCTTCGAATGCACAATCAGGTATCCTCGATTCGGTATCATTCTTGAACATAGTATCGACTATTGTCCTCATGGTCACGTGGTGGGATCTGTCAGCGAGACGCTGGCGTTCCACCGCCGATCCCTATAAGCATTTACTTGCTTGAAACGTATAAGTCCTCGAACACTTTCTATACTGTATGGTACATGTTTAACAGAAGTATCCTTTAATCACCCTGAAGCATGAAGGGGTGTGCTTAGAATAGAATTCTAAGATTTTACTTGCCAAAACCACGATTTTTTGATGCATGCCGTAGTGTGGGACTGCGGATTCATTTTGACCGCCCAGGTATCTTTAAAATAATGGGGTTTTACCTGCCAAAACCACGAACTGATTATGAGGCACGCCGCAGTAGGGGAGTCTGGAAATTAGGGTTATCTGGGGTTGTTTAACGCGCACCTCAATCTAAATACACGGGTGTCTTCGCATTTCAGCACCATCGTATTCCGGCCAACGTGGCCGGTATTCGACCCCTCGACTTTGTGCCTAGCAGCGTAACACCATAGCCGCTAGGGTGCACTTGGAGTGTTCTGCTACAGTGTACACACTTTTTCCTGACTTTCTGAAATAGGAAGCATGCAAAATAGGGTGTTTGTACGTATGGTCCATCCAGGATTGTGTAACTTTCCTTAGTGTGCATAATAACAATATTTGGGGTTTTACGTGCCAAAACCACTTTCTGATTATGAGGCACGCCGTAGTGGAGAACTGCGGAAATTTTGACCACCTGGGGTTCTTTAACGTGCACCTAAATCTAAGCACACGGGTGTTTTCGCATTTCGCCCCCATCGAAATGCGGCCGCCGTGGCCGGGATTCGATCCCGCGACCTCGTGCTCATTAGTGTGCATGGTCGGTTTATAGGAATAAAGGAAAGCTATATGTGTCGAAAAAATTCAGCTGGTATTTTCGAGATCCTTGTAACAATGACAAAAGTTGCCAAAATACGTTTCATTTCTTTTTTCACTTTCCGCTTTATTACCTTAAAGGCGACACTGTGGGGGTATTAAATAAGAGGTGGGTGTACAAAAAGGAAAACACGTTGACAATTCAGGGTGAGTAGGGAGCTCTTGCATCATGGCAGGTGTGTTGTTTGGTGATGACCACAATATCGTGGGGAAGGCCATTCTATTCTAGAGTGGTGTGTGGAAAAATGAGGATAAAAAGGAGAGAGGTTCGGGGACAAGCAATAATTAAGGAATGTACTGTACGAAGTGATATGGGAGCTGGTGGTAAGATCTAAGGTATGTGATTGGGAGAAATATGATATATTTTGTGAATTAAGGATATACCAGTGATACCACAGTGACAGTAAAGGAGGGGCAGTCCTGTTTCTGCCTTTAATGAAGATATGCTTATGTTGTATGAATACGAAGAGGGGATGAAACTAGTAGCACGATTATGCACCATCTCTAGTGCCCTGATAGGCTAAATTTGATTTGGCTTCCAAAGTGCTGGCGCATATTCGAGTTCAGAGCGAATTAGAGACTTGTATGCAATGAGTTTAACATCAGGAGGGTAGTTTTGTAAATGACGTCTGAGGAAACCTAGGGCTCTGTTACTAGCTGATATGATGTTGGATGCATGCGAACGCCAATTAAGATCTTGAGAGATAGTGACACCTAGATATTTAGGCGAATTAACTGCCTCAATGTGAGTGTTAGCAAAGGTGTATGGAAAAAGGAGAGGGTTAGGAGAAAGAGTGAAAGAAATTGATTTACATTTATTGGGATTTGAACGATTAGCCAAAGATCGCACGAGATTAAGATATTGTTTCCGTCGCGCTGCAGTGTTAACTCGTCATTAGCGTTAATTATTGACGTTATTTTCTCTTTTCTCTTAATAAGTCCCGTTATTTTCTCTTTGCAGAATATTTGCAGCGATCATACTTTTATTTGTAATTACCGGAACACTTGTGGACCACTTCGTGAAACAACAGTCTGAGTGGAGAAAACAGAATGGTAACTGCATTGGATAATTATATGCATTACATTTCGTTTCGTCTATAGCGCAGACCATCACATATGCAGTGCCAAACTTCAATTTGAGCCAGTGACTTTCTTGGTATTTTGCCACGCAATAGCATGTAGTGATATTCTAAATACATTCTCATGTTTAATTTTTAATTCAAGAACTCTATTTAGTAGTGTTTCTGGAAAACGCTAGTAAAATTTAAAAAAATTGAAAAAGTAACCGCATAAGATGCATGGCCTGCAGTAACACCAGATTATTATTTTTATTGAAATGACGTTGATTACGAATCTACAGTGACTGATACTGTGGTTCAGTCTAAGCAACTTGAAAAGGGAGAAATACGAACAAATGGAAACCACAGGCAGGTCAGCCAGTGTTCTTTGAAGAAGTGAAGCCTCTCAATGCGACACATCGTAATGCAATATGAGCTAGATATTGTTGTTACTCCAATGAACTTTGAAATATTAGCGGCATGACGTTTGGCGCAGCACGAAGCTATCTTTTTTTCGGGAGATGTCCTGCCTTGCTGCTTCTTTTCGCTCCACCTTCATAAACGTGTAGAGAGGGGGGCGGGCGGGATGGAGGAGGTGGTTTGCGTAAAAAATTCTGTTGCTGCTTCAACGTTGGGACACTGCCTCAGGATAAGCCTCCGGTATAGCACCTCTTAAATTTTGGCACCACTGTCGAGTAGCATAGTAAAGAAGCAACTTGAACACCAATGCAGTTTGCCTCAAAATTTGAGGACACTTTTCTCGAAACTGGCGCTTTAGAAGCACATGATTTGCCCTAAGGTGATATTCCTTACTTACCAGCTCGAATGCGTGATGAAGGTCAATAATTAAAAAAATATTAATTTGTCAGGCACTGTTAGGTAGCTAACGTTAAGCATGCTGCGAGTTTTCGAGCAATTAATACGCGCACTTTCGGTTAGTCCTGCTGATAAGATAGAACTTTTCTTATGTGGGAGGGGATTTTTAATAAATACCCATTCCTTCACCTGGTATTTTTTGAAAGTTTGTCACATATGCCAGTTTATCTTTAGGTGAATTTTCGCTCGTTCAGTGCATTTAAGGCTTCGAGCTTCTGTGCGTGTGGGTGCTCTGGCCCGACAGGTCCACAGATACGTGCAAGACTGCGGGAGGTGGTCACACAAACATTTTGCCTGAAGAAGCACCACTTAAAACCAGCTTTATAAAAGCGCCTCTAAGGCAAGTTTCCGCGCAAAGCAACGACGCCGTAAATTTTACGTGTCAATGTACAAGCATTCATATAGAAAGGAACGCGCTTTATTTCGCGTGTTATAAGAATATCATTGGTAGTTGCACTTGCTTGCAGAACTTTAGCTGTTTGTTTATATTCTCCTACTCTTTTTGGTATTTCGCCTGACTGATGCGTGAATCTGTAGCCATGTTCTCGTGTTCCTTACACTGTATTCGATGTTTTCCATAATGGTTTTCGTAAAACAGTTATTTTCGCTGTGTGCAGCGGCTTCTGCCGCCGCCTTATACGTCCTAATTTCTGATTGATGTCAATACAACGAATGGTTCTACGGGAAAGCGCAACCATGTAAAAAAATTTCAGTCTGGTTTGCCTTCCGAGATAGGCAAAGGCCAAGTGCGGATTAACGAGTAAATCGCCCCTTTTTGAGCAGAGCGGTATAATTAAGCAAAAGAAAAGCATATAATTTAATTTTCTTCATGACAACCTGCAGCAGCCTTACAAATATTTCATTCACAAGTTTTATTTCTTTTAAATTGAAAAGACTGTATATCTAACACCTATTATCATGGAATAGATTTTATTTGACGTTGGTATGCAAGATTCGTGTTTAAGAATAAATATTTATTCATGTCGCTTCTTTTTGGCGAAGGTAAATATATCAGGTAAAGTGATGTTCTTGAGCGGAATGAGTCGGCCAGTGTCTAAAGATTGTGTGGCTCTCTGAACAAACCTAGTGCTTTAAGAGCGGGTGCCCAGAACCGTACACATAATGTATGTGTACACCGTCTAAGAAATCTTATCTCACAGTGCAGGACGCGCCCGAATGTATCGGAAGTTTTTAGAAAGTTATCGATGGTTCTATCCGCTGTTTCTTGTCACCAAACCTTGCGTAATCTGATTTCATCGCGTAACAGGACTGGTGTAGAACTTTCTGGAAGACATGCGCGCACCAGCGATAACTCTGGAACCTGCGACGCGACTGATGTATAAAAGCCGATGTGCTTGACCCGCAGATCAGATTTCGACGATCGCCGGCTGTGTTCTCTGCGATCGTTGTGCTTTATGTGTACCCTTTTTTTGTGGGCACAGGTGCGCGCAATAAATAGTTTCGTCTTTCACTGTATTGCTACTGTGTCCTTTACCGCCACTACCACGTGAGATCTGGTGGAGGTGCTAGTGCGTTCATGTACCGAACGCCCCGGAAAAACCGCGAACAAAGCCCGGACCCCGAAGAGAACACCAACGCCGCCCAAGACCAGCGAGCTAGCCTCAGTCTGCAAGGACTGCCCCCGGAGCACGGACTTCCGCCTGCTACAACGAGGAATACCGTGGCCAGCTCAGCAATAACAATGGTAGCCCCAGGGTCACCGATCGTGCTTCAGCAACCTAGGGAGCCCCCTATCTTCCATGGAGTTTCGTCGGAGGACCCGGAAACCTGGCACGACACCTTCGGAAGGATGCCAACCTTCAACAACTAGACCCGTGAGTATAAGCTACGACATGTGTGCTTCTCCTTGGCAGATGCCGCGAGGACCTGGTTCGAGAACCGAGAGCCCGCCCTTATAGCGTGGGACCTGTTCAGTGGTAACTTCCTGAGGACCTTCACGAGCGTTGTGCGAAAAGAAAGGGCCGAAGTTCTGCCAGAAATCCGAGGGCAACTACCCGATAAGATCATCGCGGAAGACTTCGCTGAACAGCAATGAGCAAACCCGGAGCTAAAAAGCCTCGTCGAGTATTTGGAAGGGCACACCGACGTTGTCCCTGCGACAGTTAAGCGAGGATTGTC
Organism: Dermacentor variabilis; assembly: GCF_050947875.1. NCBI lineage: Eukaryota > Metazoa > Arthropoda > Arachnida > Ixodida > Ixodidae > Dermacentor > Dermacentor variabilis. Next base: position 104,257,094 of record NC_134570.1, read on the forward strand.
TTCGTTCTCGCTTCAAAACAACCTACTCGTAAAGAACTCCTCACCAGTCCGCGCCAACTACCTTCTTCTTCTCTCAGTGCTGTATCCAGAAGTACTGCTCGCCTTACATGACAATCCGACCACTGTGCACCTCGGATTCTTCCGTATGCTAACGCGGATACAGGAAAAATATTACTCGCCGCGCCTGATCGCCGACGTCGCCCGTTACGGCAAGAAATACCGAGACTGTCAGCGACGCAAGCCACCACGGAAAAGGCCAGCAGGTTTGCTACAGCCTATAGAACCTCCTTGCGGACCATTTCAGCAGATTGGGATGGACTTATTGGGGCCCTTTCCGACGCCAACAACCAGACATCAGTGGATCGTAGTGGCGAGGGACTACCTCACTCGCTTCGCTAAAAGGAAACCTCAGCTCTGCCGAAAGGTAGCGCAGCCGAAGTGGAGAAATTCTTCATCGAGAACTTTCTGCTGCGACATGGTGTCCTAGAAGTCCTCATCAGCGACTGAGGAACGGCCTTTGAAGCGAAGCTCAGCAAAGCCATTCTGCAATACAGCCACACAAGCCACAGGAGGACAACTGCTTACCAGCAGCAGACGAATGGTCTCACGGAGCGCCTGAACAAGACCCTCGCCGACATGCTAGCAATGTACGTCGACGTCGAACACAAGACGTGGGATGCGGTCCTGCCGTACGTGACATTCGCTTACAACACCGCGGTGCAAGAAACGACGCAGATCACGCCCTTTAAGCTGGTTTACGGCAGGAACCCGACGACGACTCTCGACACCATGCCGCACGTCACCGACGAAGAGAATCTTGACGTTGGTACCCATCTCCAGGGCGTCGAAGACGCCCGACAGCTCGCCTCCCTTGAGGATCAAGAACCAGCAGAGGACTGACATTGCAACTTTCGAATACGCTACGTCGAGTACCAGCCTCTTGACCTTGCTTGGGTTTGGACCGCAATACGGCGGCGAGGACTTATCAAGAAGCTTTTACGCCACTATTTCGGACCTTATAATATCAACCGACGCATTGGCGTACTCAACTGATGTCTTACGTGACGGCATTTCGCTATCACAGCGGCACTGCTCACGACCTGAAATAGTCCATGTTTTGCGACTTCAGCCGTTCTACCGGCACTAACGCCCTTTGGGACTTTGCATAGCTGAACTCTAGACTTTCTTTCTATGGACTGTGTTATCTTGGCGTTTGCTTCTTTGTTGTTTTGCTACTTTTGTTTCATAAGTGCCCTTTTATGTTTCACTCTCTTACCTTCGTAGCATAGGGACGATGCTTTTTAAGAGGGGGTACTTACTCGTGTAGTTGTTTGTCTTTATCGGGTGACCACATTTCACCGCCTAAGAAATTTTATTGCACAGTGGAGGACGCGGTTGCATGTATCGGAAGTTTCTAGAAAGTTATTGATGGTTCTATCCGCTGTTTGTTGTCACCAAACCTTGCACAATCTGAGTGCATCAAGTGACGCGAATGGTGTAGAATTTTCTGGAAGACACGCGGGCACATGTGATCACTCTGGAACTTTCGATGACTCATGTATAAAAGCCGTCGCACTTGACCCGCGAATCATATTTCGATGATCGCCGACTGTGTTCGCCGCTATCGTTGTGCTTTCAGGGTAGCGTGTTCTTGTGGGCGGAGACTCGCCCAATAAAAGGCAGTTTCGTCTTTCACAGTATTGCTACTGTGTGCTTTTCCATCACTACCACATGGGAGTATGTATGCATGCATGTATGTATGTATGTATGTATGCATGCATGCATGCATGTATGTATGTATGTATGTATGTATGTATGTATGTATGTATGTATGTATGTATGTATGTATGTATGTATGCATGCATGTATGTATGTATGTATGTATGTACCATGCATACATGTGTATATAATATATCTGCCTGTTTGTCAACATGTATAAATCTGTATGTCTGCGAGTGTGTTGTCTAACGATGTCAATTTCTTCCCATCATCGTTCTGGCGATGCACTCACAAACCAAATACGGAAGTCACGTACCTGGGCCGCCTTCAGAGAAAGCTTTTAGAGCAGAAATGTTTCTACGCGCAAACTCCAGACAACCCTTATGCGGGACTTATTGTCTGCGAAGGCATCTAGCCAATGGAAAAGACCACTTTTCCAAAAGAAATACTTCGTGAATTGCGCCCTTGCAACATATACTGAGGATTACGTGGTACTGCTTTCCAGGTGTCCTGTTCCAAGTCGTCGTGGCTTTCTCGGCGAAATCCAACACACGCATGTTGCTCCATGCAGCTGACAAGAATCAATTTGACCAGCAGTCTCTGCAGTTCTTGTATGGCATGCGATTTTTCAGCAATGTGCACATTGTAGTCGCACACGCCTTCATGATTACTTCGGACAGCTTTTGTAAGTGTGTCACGCATGTTTGTGATTTTCTTCTTGGTGCATTGCGTTGCCTTTCACGGATGCTTCCTGATAGCAAAAGCAGTAACCCTATCACGAAAATTTTTCTTGTCAATGAGGATATATCAATATTTAATGGAAAGGATATTTTTGACATTTTCTCTACCAGTTCCATTTTTTATAAAATTGAACCGCATTTATTTAGTACGTGGTGGGAGACCTAACGAACTCCTAGCCTTCCATGCTAGGAAACAACAATACTTTGCTGAAAGCATTTTCGCCTATAAGTTCTATGGAGATCACGACTAGGTGCAGGAAGATATTGGCTTTTATTAGTAGGTTGAGTGCATACAACTGAAACGCTGCCTTTCTGACTCTAGTAATCATCCTCTTGCAGCAGGAATGCTGAACATGTTTACTACCACATCAGCGTGGCAGGAAGCGATCATAGCCGCAGCATTCAACAGCATTGACACATTCTTATTTATGAGGTAAGCAATCAGGTTCTACTCGCCTATTTCTCGTATTCATGCTTAGATGTAGAGTTTACTTTACCCGTACATCTTCCTTTCGTTACGGTTTCTTGGTGGAGAATTTGGTCTACAGCTTTGCTATTTATTTGTCAGACGTACCTTCCATGCGCACAGCTCCTTAACATTCGATTACACGTTAGGAGGAAGAAAATCAGTTCAGCCGCAAATGTTAATTTGTAGATATTTAAATACAGCTGGAATCTAGAACTAACCGTAATGTGGCAAACGCTGCTTCGCAAGCGGCTAAGCTTTTCTGAAAAATAAACGTTATATAAGGAAACGTGCTAATCGAAGCTCACATTCCGAATCGTAAAGACGCGCGTGTAGAAGGAACACTAAAAGCATTCCACGTCTGATATAACTCAAACAGCTCCAGTAGACAGACGTGGATCACTTGCACTGTCAGCAAAAAAATGTCTAGATATAAACCACTGCTTTCTTGGCCTCGTCACCTGACTCTGGCGTACGTTTTCATTGTTTCTCATGGCTATTAACTTTATGCCAAGCCGTTCACAAATCGCGGCTGGTGCATCAGGCCTTCAGTGCTAAAGTTAAGTTACTGGGTTTTACGCGCCAAAACCACTTTGATTATGAGGGTCGCCGTAGAGAGGGACTCCGGAAATTCCGACCACCTGGGGTTCTCTAACGTGCACGTAAATCTAATTACACGGCTGTTTTCGCATTTCGTCCCCATCTGAATGCGGCCGCCGTGGCTGAAATTCGATCCCTCGACCTCGTGCTTAGCATCTCAAGACCATAGCAACTAAGCAACTACGGCGGGTCGCTATTAACTTGATATGACCGGACACGTCACGTCGCAGTCATCTGGCTGACTAAACGTGTGGCCTCTTTCGCCAAAGGGGCCATAATGACAGTGTTCATGAAACGTGCTAAAGACAAAGACAACAGGAACACTTACAAGAGCACGGGCGCTGAACTTCAAACCAGAGTTTATGGTAAACGATCATAAAATTTTTGCTCTGCACATCAAGTACAACATGTATGCAACATCACACAAAAAAGTGTAAAAGTCAATCAGTTCATACAAAAGGATTGTTTAGTCAGCACGTTATCCTTGTGTAGATACCTCGAAAGGAAAAGTCAGTTCTTTATTGTGCAAAGCCACACATGGAGAGTTGACACGCTTATAACCTGCTTTCCTTATAAAACATGGTTCCACTACTTCCCGTTCTCTTTTTTTTGTTTTCTTTCCTCAAAAGAACCTGCGTGTTTAACGAACACTACCAAGGTGAACGATGTGGCCCAAATTAAGGTATTGTTGACAATAATGGTTTCGCGTTCCCCCACGGGAGCAGTCTTAAGTGTCACTGCCAAAGTTTTTAAAGTACGACCGATTCCGCAAGACAACAGCAGCAGCAGTTGCAGCACCCACCGAGCAAGCATCCACACTCAGAATCCGTCGCTTTAATAAGAAACACAAAATACTAGGCCTTCGTGTATTTCAATTATTTGACACGATCAACATATCGTCAGGCCATTAATAAAGCCGTCACCAAAAAGCTTAAACGCTCTGAAGAAGTCCAGCACATTTTGTTTCAAGTTGGCGGTTCATTTAGCTTATGTTATAATAATTCTCCTTATCGTACACATATGTAATATATATGTATATGTATATAATAAGGCGTTTCCGCAAAAACCAGCATAGCGGTTTGAATGTGATTACTTGTACACTTCGCACAAAGCAGTGTGCTCTATTACCTCCCTGGTGTGTTCCATAGAAGTTGACTTTTCCGCTTTGTTAGGCGAAGGTGCGACCTGATCCAAAGTAAGACGGAATGCAATCCAGCAGACTTTTTCATCGAGATGCTATTTTCTTGGAAATGCGATGAATTTACCAAATTTGTAATCGATGAGTGAGTAGACGAAGTGACAGACGTAGAGCGACATAATTTTGGTGAAAACTGAGATGTATGAACCACTTTTCCAGCGGATTTTTGCTATGCCATACACTAAACAAGTACGACAGAAGCAGACCTACCGTGTTCATCATTGCGATTCTGAGAAGGCTCATCAGGTGAGAAACTTGTTCTATATGTGATCGTGTGTAGGTGGACAAATGAAGTAAAGATAGCAAAAGCAATTACTATACTTTTATGAATCACCAGAGATGACAGAAACAGCCTGCACACATACCTAAGAGCTGCCTTTATTGAATGCTTGTTTTTTGAACCTTGGCAACGCCACAAATGTAGACGCGCAAATGTCTTGAAAGAATATTGACATGATTATTACTACATTTCATTCTTTTGCGCTCTGTGAAGGTTATAGACATCGAAACTTCAGAAAATGTACTCGTCATCGTCAGAGCGCCTTACGTAATTCTCTACAGTTGCTTTTATAGGAAACTGTTTCGGTTTAGTTTCTCAGGAGAACTACGGTCACGATATCATGAGGTGGTAGTTGATAACGTCATAGCAAAACATGGTGATGTTTTGCAGCCGCTTCGGCTCATTTGGTCCTCTACTCCGCTGCTATATTGGACCTGTCAAAGAGTGCCAACATGTAACACATGTTACAAAGTCAGAGTGATTTAATTGGAGGAGGCATTAGAACGTTAGGATGATCTGCTCCCACACCGCAACCTTTTGTGTCATGACTATACAGCTGCACAGAAACGAAACCGATAGTAGTTCGTGTAGAAGCTATTACTGCAAAACATTTTGGGCAAACTTATACTTGCCAGTGTATCTTCTGGGGTTTTCAGGTCTAGCAACTTCACTTACCACAAAAATGAAAAGTTGCAACTGTGATGCGGTAATTTCTGTATAGTGAGCACCGCTATACGCATACTAAAAGATAAAGGCCCGTGTGGCAGACGCAGAAGAGTCGTTGTAATAGTCGCCGCAAAAACTGGAGTAGCGGCTCCGTAGGAACTACATTTTCCACACCACAGACTTCTTCGCCGTCTTCGCGGCGAATTTTTATCACGAGAAAGACCTGAACTGTCCACCTGGCGTCGACGTTGAGCTGCAGCTTGTGCTGCTTTCTGCAAAGGGGTCTGCTGAGCCCGATGTTGCCTGGCTGCAGCCTCGAGCGTAGCTAGGCTTCTTTGATTCGCTTCTTCAGTAGCAACAAGTTTTCGACGAGATGCCATAACGTGTGCTGAAGAGTAAAGACACGCATCGGGAATAAGTGGCGCATATGTCACATCCCATCACGCGAGGCACGATACGTTGTTTATGATGGTGTCTATAGTTCTTGGCATCACTTTGGAAACTGGGTACTAAAAATTAGTCACCTAGCCTGCTTTAGTTAACCAGGTCCCACGACATGTGGTATGTGCAACTGTTGCCTTTCGGCAGACCTGGTGTAATATAAAGGAAGTGCCATGGAAATATTGTACCTATCAACGCTACCCAGCGCGCATGTCACATCGAGTGTCAAATGGCACGATACGATGCTACTAATGATGGCGATGATGTTTTCACCATAAGGTGAAGAAGAGAACGACGACGTTCCTGAAGAAGACGAAAAGAGGACGTTGCCGGGCTTAGCTCCATTCCGTCTCCGGAAACATGCGCTCTTTGCCGATATGGTGTAAATAGTTCTGTACCCGTAACATATGCTGGACCTATCGCCGGGAATAAAAAGAATAGTTCCCACCAGGATCAAACTCGGGCCCGATGCACGTGAATCAGCTACTCTATACCGCTGAGCCAGGTCAGCGCTTGCTAGCATGGAGCGAAAAAATGCCCTATAATCCTATCGTAGCGGGTGAGGAGGCAGGCGATGTGACATTAGCTCCGTGTAGCATCGACGCGTGCACATTTGCCCTCTGTTTTGCATATTATTACATCAGGTATAACTCCATTTGCCAGCTGCACTGGTACCATGTTTGAAGAAGAAGTTGAAGGAAATTTATACAAGTATGATAGAACATATATATGTTGTTTACCTGATTGAATCAAGCTGGCTCATTGACAATGTCGCTACTGCAAAGTGCATGCCGATAAATCATCACCATGGTCACCATTAGCATCGTGCCGTACCACTAGTCTTGCGATGTGATATGCGCGCTACTTAGCGGCGATAAATGCACACTTTGTATTGCAGTTGCACATTATTAGATTAGATAGAACGTCATGTAGGAGATGCACAGTTAGCGGCACGAGGAAGAAAAGCTTTGAGGAAGAAAATTAGGTTTAAGAAGGAGTATACAAGAACCCCATGACAAAACGAAATTAAGCGTTGAACTACTATGGCAAACACCAGAGCCAAGTGGAGCTGAGGGAAGGCCAGTGAAGTAGCGCCAAACCACACGCTTACACTCTAAGAAAAGTTTACGCCGTTTGAGGCGCATCTTGCCACACAACAATAAACGTCATCTGTCTTGTGCGCATTTCGTTTCTTTAACGCTGCGAGCCCGGTAGTTACCAGTAACGAACGGCATGCGCGTTATAAGAATGACATATCGTTGCCGACAGTAAGGTAGCGGGCACGGCGTTTTCAAGAAAGGAAACGCAAGCAAGGCCGATGACAATTTCTGTTGCGTGGCAGATATGCACCCCTATGGGTGTAAACTTTTCTTAGAGTGTAGCCTTACTTTTGTTGGGCTACCCCAGCTCCACAGGTATCTGGTGTTTGCGATAGCAGAGCCACGCAGAATTTTTTCCACTGCGAGAAAGAGGGGCGTTGAAGCGAGCGCGTGGGTTTTTATCGCAGATCAATGACGTCGCAACACCTGTGTCCCCATCGCGTAGTTCGTTCTCCACGCTAGGCTCCACCCACCCTAGCCGCGTCTCTATGCTGCGCGATGATATACTTAAACTCTGCTTTCACTCTCTCAGCAGTCTCTCCCCCAGCTCGGCGAAGCTGGGAACGTCAAGAGAAACACAGTGAGGTTCTAGCAGCTCCACCGTAAAACATATAATGCATACCTGATTGAATCAGCTGGTTCGGCGATTATGTCACCGCCGTATTTCAAAGCGGATGTCAATAAAATATCATCATCACTATCATTAGCATCGTGTCGAACGAATTCTTTTGCTATGTGCGTGCACACTTTACATTGCAGCTGTGTATTATATCACCACGTAGAACGCCACGTAAGAGATGTATAGGTAGCGGTACGAGGTAGTTAGAGAAGGCTTGAAGAACAAAAAGTTTAAGGAGCTGCACACAAGAATCCTAGAAAAAAAAAACATATAGATGTACCTGACTTAAGTTGGCTCGTGACTGTCGCCACCATCTTTCGGAGCGGAGGCCAGAAATATCATCACTACCACGATTATCATCGTATCGTGCCACTTGTTTAGCGATATGAGCTGCGTGCCACGTAGCGTCGATACGTGCACACTTTACATTATAGTTGCATATAATTTCACTAGGCAGAACGCCATGTAGGTGATGCACAGTTAGCGGTACGAGGTAGTTGGAGATGGTTTGAGGAAGATACCAGAAGGTTAAAAAGATGTGTACAAGAATGCTAGAAAAAAATATACATATATATATATATATATATATATATATATATATATATATATATATATATATATATATATATATTGTACCTAATTGAATCGAGCTGGCTAGGTGGCTATGTCACTGTCGCGTTTCAAGAAAGGATATCAATAACTCATCATCATCGTGACCTTCATTAAGCATCGTATCGTACCACTTGTCTTGCGATGTGATGTGCGTGCAATATATACTGTGTACCCAATTAGGTAGCTCTTAATTAAATAGCAAGGAATAGAAGACAATCATAGAGCTTGGGGTAAATTAAACCTTCTGTTAGCTTAAATTACTTGCATTTTACTTCTGAGTTATATATATTGTTGCGTGTGGAATATTGTTACAGAGTACCGCTTTGGTGAAGGCGATAACGTGTCTTACGTGACGCCTGACGTGGGGCATGCCGGTAACAATCGCGAAGAATTTCTTTCATTCTTGAAATGCTTGCGGGCAATAAAGTCAAGCACCCTGGCATAAAATTGTCTATACTTCGCGCACGTATTCACAATCGATCCTAGTTCATACCTAAAGAGGATAAAGCTGGCTAGGTGACTATGTTACCATTGTGTTTCAAAGCGGATGCGAATACATCATCATCTTCGTTAGCATCTTATTGTGCGATGTGAGATGTGCGCCACTTAGCGTCCATACGTGCGCCCTTTGCACTGTAGCTGCATAATATTATGCCACATGGCACGCCATGTAACACTTGAATAGGTAGTGACATAGGGTTTCCTACAATATAGTAGAGAGAACTCTGGCACTACAATCGTTAAACCACCAATGCAGTGATGGGAAATACATAGTCTATCTGATCTTCGTGCTGGTTTATTCAGACGTTCTTGTGGCTTTGTTTTTACGCTTTATATACCTTCATTATAGTAAATTTCAGAGCAATCTATGCACTCCAATCTGCCGAAGACGCTGCGAACACGCCTAATTGCTACTAATTGCAACGATTTGCAACTGCCATATCGAAACGCGCCAACTGTCTCAAGGCACTGGCTTGCCCATGAGGAATTCATCAGGGTGTTTCATATCGCTTACCGATGCATGCGGTCGTGGCGTAGTGGTTTCAATATCGGGCTTCTCTGCTAGAGGTCCTGTGCTCGATTCCTACCATCGCAGAATTTTATTACTGTTTATTGAATTACTTATTACGTAGCATATTGTTGGGAATGACGCGTTGGTGAAGTCACTAAGCCCCTTCACGCCAGAAGGACGAAGTTTATGAAAATCTGTGTACTTCCCATATTTTATATGCTTGCTCAACAGCTACAATTGCAGCTCCCGTGGCCGTGTGGGGCTTGATGACCTTTCCGGTCGAAAATTGCCAGGCCCTGTCTGCAGATCACTCCTTAGGCAAATGCTCGGACGGCTGCCTAGAAGCGTTGACTGATATGTTGGATAGTGGAGCCCTTTGGGTCTAAACGTGCCACTGTGATGGCTACCTGTCCTGCTCTTTCTGCTTGTGCGCTCTACGTGGAGGGCGAGTTAACGACTTCACCTTTGCCGTCGAGAAGGACCGCTGCGAAGGCTCGTGTATTGGACATGAAAGCCGCATCTACAAACAAGCATTTTTAGCTTTCTCCATTAAGCGTTCTTCCCACATTAGGAATGGGGTGAACATTTCTTGGAACCGGCACGACTGTGATAAACTTCCGCAGATCTTTGGGAATGTCTTCGTGGTTATTATGTATTGCTGTAATTAGTATAGCAATCCGTTTGAGGATATGTCTTCCTGATCGCCAGATGGAGAGTCTAATGAACTTGGCTCTTTCTTGGGCCTCGGGTTTTTCCTCCAGTGTATTGTGCAGCCCTAGTTGAATGAGACTTTCAGTTTCAGTGTACATAGCTATTGTCCAAGAGCTACCTTGATTACCTTCCTTAACAATGCATTGAGTTTGTCTCTTTCAGATCTCTGCCACTCGTGCATGGCTCGTGCATTAGCGGTGAGGCTCCAGCTAGTTTGACTGCTTTGGTAAGTAGGGGCTAACTTCCTTTCAGATCCTTAGGGCTTCTGTAGACATTGAGAATAAGAATGCTTTCCTGGCTACCATCTGAAGAGTTTGGAATGATTTTCGTCATGATGCATTCAATCTTGTTATCAGTCATCTCTATATAGTGGCTGTTGTGCGTAACCCTGTTACTAACTAGAGTTGCGGTATCTCTCCCCCTTGTTGCTCTTCAACTCCGAGCGACACCCGAGCAATGTGACGTTGAAGGTGAGCGTTTCTTGGAGTAGGGTATGATGCTGTTTCTCGGGGTGGAATCGAATAACTTGCTGCAGGGGCAACTGCACCAATTTGTTGATAGCCCTTGCAGTTCCATTGGCACATTTCGAACTGACTAGTTTCCGCAGCCATCTTATTTGGGCTGGAATGTATTAGCGTAGTGAGAGTGTTAGACGTCATGTGTTGTACGATGGGTTTAGTGGCCTTGGGATCCAGAGCTGGGACCACCTTATCGTTAAGATATGCTTCGATCTTGACGTAAGTATGGTTAGTGCGCTCTTCCATGGCTGCATTACCTGACTGGAATTCTATCAGCCCTTCGTGTATCAGCTTGACACTCTCGCTGAGTGTTGTGAGCATTTCTCTGATTTCAGATTTTGCCCAGGGAGATGCTTGTTGACATGTTATAGCGCTCTTCTGACGCGCGGGTGTCTCTTTATCCCCCTCTTCATTGGTAACGTGCATGGGTCGAGGGACTTCCGACTGCTTCTACCACTGATAGTAGAGCGTGGCTGATTTACCGTGGCTATCTGAGAGCTCCTTCTAATTTCTTCCATCTCCGGAATGAGCTTGTCTCTCAAGGTTCTTGGCTTATCATTTTCTCTTTTACTATCCTATCCTTTTCTGGTCTTTTATGAAGATGCTTTGGAGTTCGCTCGCGCGTTACCTGTATTTCCTGCGCTCCGCTTTGGACTCCATCGGCCAGGTTGACTGTCGTTGCCGATTTTCTTCCCTGAAGTCTTGAGGTACTCCTTACGAATCAAATCACAACTGCACACCGTTGGAGAAGCGGCGTCGCTTAGCTTTGGACCGGCTCCTGGATCTCGAGTGGCCTCTGTTTCTGGTACGACTCCTGGAATGGGAGCGTCCCCTGGATCGAGGACGCCTTGCCACCGATGTTTCCTGATTGGTGCGCGTGCTGCCAATTTGTTGTAGTCTTGCTTCCTCCTTGGCTTTTTCTCTTCGTAATCTGACAAAGTATGGCATCTGCAAACGTTCCTTGCAGGCTTTATCGGCCGTCACGTGTGGTCCTCCGCATAGTCCATATTTCGGTGAGCATTCGTCTGAGTCCTCCGGGTTGGTGTACTGGTGTATGGGACACCCATCCGCGCGATGGCCCAGCTTGCCACATGCAGAGCAAACGTCTACTTGCTTGCCGTAGAAAAAAATAACGTATCACCTGGATCAGCCCGTACCTTATGAAGTTTGGTATTTTAAAGCCGTCGAAAAAGCGATGATGACTGTACCCATGTTCGTAATTCTCTTTGCCTCTAGGGCCTCCGGAATATACCATCTGGAAGCTTGAGGGTGAAAAAGAAGGTTATGGTGATGCATAAATCATGCTGTAATGAAAACGTGTATGGCATACCTGAATAATTCAAGCAGGCTAGATGACTGCTCGTCACCCTCCCACCTCAAAGACAATGTCATTAATTCATCACCATTAGTATCGTATCAGCCACTTTACACGCGATTTGACAAGCGTACCGCGTATCGTTGATACGTGCAAACCTTCCATTCCAATTTAATTATATTGCACCAGTTGTCCCGGAATGTAGCAGTTGCATACAGCAGTTGCGCGCTGCATGTAGCTGGACCTGGTTAACTCAAGCAGGCTATATTACTATTTGTCCCCACCCCATTTCATAGGGGATGCCCAATAAACCATCATTATCAATATAAAAGCACCGGGTCACGGATGAAGGGATGGGACATGTACGCCACTTATTCTGGATATCTGTATTTACACTTCAGTACATGTTGTGGCGTCTCCTAGCAAGGCAAGAATTACTGCAGAAAAAGCGAATTCTAGAGCTACGCGCGCGGCTGTAATCACTCAACATCGGACTTATCAGACTGCTGTGAAAACAGCAGCACAAGCCAGAGCTCGCGGTCGACGCTGGGCGCACACTACAGATTGTTCTCGTGAAAACGTCGCCGAGACACTTCGCCACGAAGACCTAGTAGTGCATGGTGCCAAATTAATGCTCGGATTCAGCCTATCCTTCAACTTATGCTGTTACTGTGCTGCATGCGTTGCGCAAGCTTGCAGATTTTTTTTCTATATAGCCAACAATATACACCAACGGAGGAAAATCAAAACACCGAGAACTATGTTGCTTCTCCCTAATATCTCTCTTGCTCGTCTTTTGCAAAGCCCACAGTTTTATTGAATTTTCAGATAACTACAACCTTGCTTTAACACTGCTTTACAAACTGTTCTGAAAGACGTTGCGGCTGTAACACCTAAGGAACAGATTCGTGCTTTTCTTTTGCTTCTTTGCCATTGCAGGATTTGCGTCCCACTTTTTTTCACCATCATGTGGTTCTACCTGCTGCCTCGTTTTGTCACCGGACCGGACACCGAGGCTTTCTATCAGCACTTTTATGACGAAATGGCACAACACTGGTGGCATCTGATTGTCCACATAAAAAACTTATTCGATCTGACCCTTCAAGTGAGTTTTGGACGTGGTGTTTTTCAGTAGAAGTTTGAACCTAACACATTAACGGAAAGTGTAATTGCGGAGGATGCATTCACTTGTGAGGGTGTGGAGGGAAAAGTGTGGTGTGGTGGTCTTAGTTCGTACAGGTGAAGTCTGTTGCAGCGGAAATCTATCCTTCCATCTGTGATTTCAAGTTCCTCGACTACAAGTTATTCAACTGAGGCAGATCGTCGGTCCAGGACAGACGAAACCAATTTCTCTAAACAAAACCAAATAATAATTACGAGAAAAAGAAAGGAATAACAAGGAGCGCCCAAAACGTGCGAAAGAACAAAAGTACAGTTGGATGTGTTTGTCCATACAATCAGTTCAAATCCCTCCTAGTCTGAAACGAGGAAAAAGAACTCAGACATCGGAAGTCTCATTACTTGGGTGGCGATGCGTCGACATCAATTCCCCTGGAGTTGAGAGTGGTAGCGGAGTGGCGGGTAGTGGCAAACGAGGGACGCGGACACGCTGTTGAGCCAACTCCGGACCTCCGAGTCCAAAGTCTAAGTCCAAGGCTAAGGCTGTCGGAGTCCAAGGCCATCCAAATGCGATCGCTATAGCTAAGCGGCGCCAGTACCGGTACCTTGCCTCCCAGTTCCGCTTGGGCGCCTCTCACCAGAGTCGCCCCAAGCCTCTGGTCGCGTCTGGTCGCCTCCAGCCAACCTCTGCTCTTTGCAAGGTACCTCAGGATGAGGACCAGGATTAAGATAAGCACCAACAGCAGCAGGTACAGCCAGAACAGACGAACCCTACGCGTGGTAATCTCTCCAAGGACAGCCGGGCTCATCCATGTTCTGTCGAGGGTTACTTTCTGGACCCCGACGACACTGACCTCGACGCCAGCGATCTTCGAGACCCGTTCCCGAACGATCTCTTCTCCCCGCATTCCAATATGTCCTCATTATCTCTCTTGGTTCCTTGTCCCGCTGGTTTCGTGCTACCCCCTGATTGGGTGATGCTCTTTCCTCGCGTCCGACAGCTCGCGCCACCGCCCGCCAACATTTTCTTCTTTGTCGGTCACTCGAGGGTACTTTGAGCTGCCGCGCTTCCGCTGTGTTTTGTCGCCACCTTTACAACAGTGCTCAGTAGTCAGCGAATTTTCAACCACAATGCTTCCCACTCACTCATTACACATGCCAACCATCTTCTACAGTTTCTTGGAGAATATTACGACTGAAAATTCTTTTTCGGGAGCCACCTACGATCGCGTTATCTGTAACGTTAACCTGAAACAATTTCGCCGGTTGTGCACAAATACATTGAATCGGTCAGGTGCGTTCTTCAGATCACCAAGAGACATGTTCAATCACTCTGCGTGAAGGGTGTAATTCATTATTGAGTTTGAAAAACATTGCATTGCTTGTGATGGCAGCGGCGTCGCTTCCCGAGTTGTGCGCCGCCTCTGCCTATTCCACAGTTTTTAGCCCACTCTGCGTAGACTGGGCAAGTGAACGATTCGATTCGCTTCCTACTTGACGTCATCGGGAACATTGCAAACCTGCCGCTCCATGAAGCGTAATTTAATAGCATAGGTGTACACAGTAATTTTCTTACCTTTAATAATAAGTACACAAATAGAATAACTGTCACGTTTCTCCAAACCAGTAGCGCACTTTGACCTGAGCACACGGGTCGTTTGCTACAGTTCTAGCGACGGGCGCCGTTAGGCAACACAAACATGAATTACACCACTACTGTAATACTCTCGTCTTGTGCTGCAGGTTTGTGCAGGAATTAAATGACACCGTCGGTACATTCTAGAAGACGTGGGTGCAGGGTGCCGCATTCTTCAGAGAGCTAAGCTCTAATTTGCCAAGAATGATATCAAAATGACATCGTAAGCCGAGACTTGAAAAAGAAAAAAACCTTTGCATAGGTAATGCAACCTGCCTTATAACGCGTCAAAAAAAGAAAAAAGAAACATCACAGAGCCGTTATCATGACTTGGTCTTAGGATAGGGGTGCCGCCTCTGCCTTCCACACACACAGCGAATGTGGGTTCCAGTCACGGTGTTCTGATGATTTTTTTCACCCTAAATATTTCTTTTTTTGCTGCAGTAAATGAAACATTAAAATAGCTAATTTCATAACATGCAGACATAAGCGGCAGCTTTAGCATTGCTGTGGCTCCACTTGCAATTTCCACTCACGACTTCAAAGAAATGTTAATGGGTGTACCATAGAGACCATTGTAAACGTGTGTATTAGATATTTACTTGTTAGATATTAGATATTTAATATTGCAAACATACATAATACCGCTAACAGCTACCTTGGAGTTCGAATAATGGATATACGCTCGCAGCGATGCGCCAAACGCTCGGCGGCCTCAACGTTGTTTTTGCTTCATACGGCAAGCAATATGTAAATTATTAGGGAAGATTCCATTGAAGCCGAAATGGGATGGTTTTCGCACGCTTATCATTCCAAGATTCGCGACCTGTTTAGATGGGCCTTGCTTATGGTGCAAAGCATGCACGCTGCGCGTGGTGCCGCAGCATGTTCTTCCGATGGGCGATATTCGTCGTGAAAATTCGCTCCATGCAGCGCAGGCCACAGCCGCGTGGGCTAAAAAAAGAAATATATGTACAAATGAATCGCGGAAACACACTTCGTTGAATTCAACCAGTAGTAAACAACACATGAGTAACAGCACGCAGTTATGATCATGGAGGTGGGATATATAGCGACGGCCGTAGAGTCGCGGCTTGAGTTGAGCTTGAGCGTGACGTGAGTCGAGTTTGCGTTGAGTTGAGCTTGAGCGTGGCGTCGCTGACACAAAATTTTTGTTAAAAAGTAGGCTTTACAAGATACCCTTCATGCCTTGGGTGCAATCTTAGATTCGACAAAAACTCTTTCAGAGACCTTGCAGCAGATGCTTTTAAAGCTTTCAATATTTTACAGGTTAGTTGTGTTCAAGAGACAGTGGTCACGCGTCACTTGGAATTACAATATTGCATTTCCTTTCATGGCAAGTTGACACAGGTCCCCATTCAATACCGAAAGACAGCATCTATCTATCTATCTATCTATCTATCTATCTATCTATCTATCTATCTATCTATCTATCTATCTATCTATCTATCTATCTATCTATCTATCTATCTATCTATCTATCTATCTATCTATCTATCTATCTATCTATCTAATCTAATCTAAAATAAGTCCTTTAAAATTTTCCGTTGCAGGGCGGGATTCAACTTGCGTCACATACTCAATCTTTTCTGAATACGTATTCAGACAAGTGTCGGAGGATGCGGGAGGGGGGTGCCCAGGTGCCTCGTACATGGCCCACTTCTGGTGTTGATATGCCGTTTATCGGTACATTGCTTCAATGATGATCGCATTAACGTTAATGTTCATATTGCAATGGTTTCTGCCGGAACATTCCCGGCTCGCGAGTCTCATGAAAATTATTACCTATATGTATGCCTAAGGTGTAGATGGCATTGCCGAGGTGCATATTGTGACTCTTTCATTTAGATTTGATCATTTTGTACATTCATCAACCTCACTATATTTTTTTTCACAAAGAGGAATATTGCGCATCTTCGTATGTTTTAGGACAAATTAATCCATACGTGGTTCTTATCGGCGGATTTCCAACTATTCCTGGTCTCGCTTGTGACATTGCTGACTTTCAGAGGGTGAGCGACCATGTCAAAACGATTTTTTATTCTCCTATTTTGTTTGGGGGCAGCAGCATCTGCTTATATTTCTAGCTAAATCTATATTTTGGGTGTTTGTTCAACTATTATTATAAGGAATATTAAAGACCCCGATGGATTCTTTGATTGATACCATTCTTTGTCTATGAAGATAAAATAAATAATTCAATTTCATGGATAGTAAATAGGATAGTAAGAGCAATACGCGCCGCTTTCTTTCAGGGAACCATTAAATTTGTCGGAACATTGGCGCGAAGCTGGACAGATGATCTTTTTGATTTTTATGTCAACAAAAGGGCGTTTTCTGGTCCATAACTTTTAGCAAACATGCAGTCCTTAACATTGCATCATAAGGCAGCGAATTCGCAAGAAGCTGCTTCTTTTTACTCCGGCAGCCATGTATACTTTACTGCTTTTCTTTTTCAGGCGCCATTTAAGCATTGTCCAAAATATGCTTGCTAATCCGAAACAATGCAAGTTCATGGGGAAAAGTGCTCGCTTGTCATTTCCACCTTTTCTTGCAAATTACAAAGATAAGCAGAATGCTTCAGAGTCTATCAGCAAGTACCATTCCAAAACCCGTGGCGGGCGGTAATTGTAGGCTTTTGTATAAAGGTTTCCAAATCAAAACGTTTTTTTTTACATTACTCTGGCGAATCGGGGCATTGAAAGCATACTCAGAGTGGTGAACGAGTTAATTTAAATTCTGGTGTTTTACGCGTCGGAACCGTGATATGCTTATGAGACACACCTTGGGGCGTGGGGGGCTCCGTAATAAATTTTAGCATGTTAGATTGGTTAACGTGACCTATTCTACGGTACATGATGTTTCTTGAATTTCGCCCCTCCATAAATAGCGGCAGTTGCGGCCACCATCGAACTGGCGACCTCGACCTCAAGAGAACTACGTTAAGCCCACTGACGTACCGTGGTGGACAGCGGTATTGTTATTCTGATCTGCGTCTGAGCACGAGCTCGCTGGAGCAATTAAAGGCCTCGGCGGGACCGCACTTGACGGGGGCTAAATGCGAGAAACACTCGTTTGCTTAGATTTATTTCACGTTATGAAATTACAGATGGCCAAAATTGATGTAGACAGCCTCTTACTACAGCTTTGCTCATAGTCGACTGGGTGAATCTAGGACGTTGAATCCAAAGATTAAACATCAGTCCCTTTAAAGAAGAAAAAAATGATATAACCTGCACTCGACTTAAAACGTGCATGCAAGAAGAGAACGAACACCGCACTCGAGGGCAACGTCTTTTGCGCATGGCGAGCTTCACTGTCTAACCATATTCTGATGTAAAACGTGGAATTGAAGCAAAAATGTGGCCACGCTCGCTGCCCAATGCAAATCACTGACCTACTATGTGCAGCCACGTGCAAAGATACTTGGCTGAACGTTGAAGTCCTCCGTATGCATGCTGCTTGAGCACTGGCGATAGATATTCCGCGAACCTTGTGTTCTATGAAACCGGCCATACGTCATCTTCTTTTTTTTTTCCAGACGGAAGCGTGCGGCTCTGGCAGCTTTAGCCATGCTTTCTCTATTAGGCTGCGCCATTGCAACATGGACCGTGGCCAGACTGCATCTGTCCCCATTCGCTATTCTTCCCTTCCCGCACTTCTCGTGAGTACTTCGGCGCAAATATTTGTCAAGAAAAGACGGGCATGACCCGCTGCTGAATAACATTTTGAGATTATTCCAATGCTACTTAAGGTATTGAATATTCTTGCGCTGGTTGTATATTCGTCGCTACTCCTGCTGATGATGATGAAAAACTTTTATTCAATAAATTGAGAGTATGCCGGCGAAAAATGGACCTTTGCATAGGTGGAGTCCTTAGTCTCAGACCCCACTGAACGAAGTTGCTACCCGCGCCCGTTGGACTAGAGCCGTTTGAGACACTAGCGCCGAGCATTTGAGTAGGGCTGCCTCCATTATATCTCTAGTGGGGGAAGGGTTGGGGGAATTCTTCTGACAGGCCCGCACCATGTGAAAGTTATCGGAGACTTCCCCACAGTGAGGGCATCGCCCATCAACTTTCGGGTCAAAATGTTGCACCATTGCAGGACACAACAGGGTGTTTGTCTGCAGGTGCCGCAGGCTTCGTTCATCAGCCTTACTCAGGCCCTTAGCAGGGACCGGGAAAAGCCGATGACGTTGGCAATAGTCTGCCAGAATTTCCCTGAACCGCAGAAGCGGTTGTCGAATCTCTGAGTTGGAAGAGTCTGGTTGAGGTGCCCGATGGGTAAGCGCTCGGGTGGCCGCGTCTGCAGCCTCATTACATCTAAGGCTCTGGTGGCCGCGTCTGCAGCCTCATTACATCTAAGGCTCTGGTGGCCCGGAGTCCAAATAATGCGTCTTGGTGAGGGGTCCGATTCTCTCACTGCTCGCTTTAAAATGCCGTAAGCTAAAGGTGCCTCGCCCGCCAGGTAGTGCTCACAGGCTCTGCGCGAATCTGTGATGATTACCTTCGAATTCGGGTCCGAGGCGGCAAGTGCTATAGGAACCTCCTCGGCGGGTGTTGCGATGCAAGGATTAGTGGCTTTGACATACCTGCAGCTGTCTTTGTAACGTAAGGCTTGAATAAAAACCGTTGAAAAGGTTGTCCCACCGCTTTCTCGCTTCGCACCTGCCTCCCCAAGTTCCAGCTATCGTAGGCGCTGCAGCGACGTGAGCTCCCAATTGATAGGTCCGTTTAACACCCTTCTAGATGGGCTCTAAGGCATATCATTCCTGCGCGATGTAGTGGCCTAAAAACGCGAAGGAAACATGTATTTCAGTCGTGACAAGGCTCGAAGGCTTTCTCACCAAATGAACATTGTGGCCTCATATCGAGCGGAAGTTCAATCGCTACACGCCCAGCTAGCACGGCTCCTCGTAAACGTAAATTAGTCCCCTCTACTGCTGTCAAAGTGACACTACCTGCAAATAACCCTTTTTCATAAGGATGTGGACATATTTCAATGAACTCGCTTACGTTTAATGCCATCCCGATGTGGTGCGCCGGCTGGATGTCCATTCCACGAAAAAGTCTGCCTTAATCACAAGCCCTGCCTTAATCGCTCCTTTTAGTGAATCGGAATGAACTATTGTGAAAGTCCCAAGCATCCAAACGAGTGTATATTTTGTGTGTCGAAGCTCGCCTGTCTAACCACCCCTGCACACCTAACGTATCGCCACAAATCTGTCAGTTTTAGCTCTGTCTCCTTCCGGTGTCTCCAAAACAACGCACGACTCCTATTATTTTTTTACGCGGTTGTCGACGACGCTGTTGTAAACGACTTGATGACCCGTCTGTGTGGCCGAAGGGTCGCCTTTTTAACTGGTTTTATTGTGAGCAACTTGAAGATATGCTCCAATCTAACTAGGTGACGATAGTTTTGCAAAGTGTGTAATGTCGATATCTTATTATCAGGAAGCTCATGGGCTACGCACGGAGGCGCCGGAACTAATTGGAAACATTTTCTCTCCTTACCCAATCGTTGAACTAACTCAAACCTTATTGTGCAGTCATACTTTGTTTTTGATGACTTCCCCGGCTAGCCACGATATATCTATGCTGGCAGTACTCTTATTGCTGGTCGACAGTCCCAGTAAATATGTTAGATGCCTCATCATAGAAACAGTACAGGAATCTCTACGGCTAGAAATACGTCTACTGAATAGTCAAAAGCTATTACTTGAAGTTCTTTAACTAAGTCCTGGCTTCACTCTTGCCATTTTTGATGAGTTCACCACATATATTGAATATTTGGTGACCACGCATTTAGAGCACCGTCTGCTTATCTTGGTTACTTAAATACACATGGTATTCAAAGCAGGTGTAGGAAGGGAAGCCCATTCCCCACTACAATTTTTCATAGCTACAATAAATAACTACAATAGAACAGGCTCGTTGTTAGATTTCCTAGCTTCAAATCCCTTGAGCAACATAATTTAACGGAGAAGTGGCATAGTAATGTTGTTTACTTGTGCTGCAAATTTAGACAATGTATCAATGTCACACTTTATTATTTCCTTTACTTGTGCTCGCAAGTTTCAGTCCCTCCTAACGAGATCCGCGTCGTTGTCGGCTTACATCTAAACTGTTTTGAAGGGTTCTATTTTATCGCTTTGCTTTCAAATTTGTTGATTGCGTTGGCCTATTTGCCTTTTCCTGTACAGTTGAATTGTCTCTCGTGACAAGTAAATGCGACAATAATGAACAGGGCCATCGGTTCACCGAGATCGCTCTGAATGGAATGGATGGCAATATGCTTTCAGCACACGCCCAAGCAATAGCGTGCCCACGGAAAAGCCAGAATTACGAAACTATCAAACACATAGGAGAATTCTACATCTCGCGGTCTCACTGTAATCACTTGCGTAAGCTGGTTCGAAAGTCTTGCGATAAGTCTCCGGAAAAATGCAGCCTCTAACCGGACGGGGGACTTTGCAAACCCCGTCGTACGCACTCCAGCAAAATCGGAGGTCCAATGCGTTGGCACGACTCCTCTGGTGAAGCGCAACTCGCTGTTCTTTCAATGTGTATTTTTGCTCTCTATATAAATCGTCATCTGAGAGCGCTATCCATCAGCCTCGGGCTTCTCCAGGGAGTTGCGAAGAAAAGCGCCCTAACACACCTGGTAGGAAGCACGACAGCTATGCGCGGGACGCAATGAAATAACACCAAACAGAAATTCAACGCTGTGATAAGTCGAGGTATCTCATCTCTGTGTGAGTGAGAGCTACTGAGGTGGGTACTGACAAAAACATTCTTTGAACATAAAATGTTTTCCTATTTGATTATTACGCGCGTGACAAGCAAGATGTCCTTGTTTTGTGATGATAGTAGATTATGTGAATCTTGGGCTGCATCGAAACATGTTGCAACAGTGTGAATGCGATCCCTGTTTTGCGCGCTTTACTTGTCGATGTGTTTTAAGGCCTTTTGGTTATGCATCGGCCTGTCGAATTGCTGGAATATTCACCATGGGACTTGGGAATATGATACACTGCTTTATTCGTGAACTCCACAAATTTATTTTTTATGTTTAATAAGCCACCCAAACTTGAGCCTATATACATACTAGGAAGGTCATATTGCATAGGTTGCCTAATTTTTCCTTGGGGGAGAAAACAACATCGACGTTTAGACGCTACAGGACCTTTTTTTGAAGTTCAGCGCGATTCTCTGCATCTGCGGAATTACTGCAATTTTTTGTCCATCCCGAGTTGGTTCTTTTGGATTTACACTACAACAGATAAAAACAGCGCGCAACAGGCCTTCAGCAACAGAAACTTCTGCAAGAGTTGGGTACCTGCCGTAGTTAACCTTTTAGATCACTCAAGGAAGCTGTCGATCGTCTTGTGTTTGCAGGATTTTTATTGGTAGTTTATAAAAGATGAGCTAACAACGTGATGTTTTTTAAGTTTATAGTAGGCGGAGTTAAATGAAATAGGTGGCTTATTGCTACGTGGGTACGACATCCAGGAGAAACGGCTTCCGTGTAACAATGATGTCAACGTTACGTCAATATTACCTAACGTCAATAGGCGGAAGTCAGCCAACCTTATTGCAGTTTTCTCAGAAAATTCATGGGTTAATTCTAGTGGCCCTATACACGTACGTCTGTGTCCAGAACACTCGATGCATCAGACTTGTACGAGCTGGCATCACCGTCAAAGGAAAGGAAAAATGTTGTCAACGCACCTAAAAACAGTTATACGTTAGTGTTAATGAACGCATCTGAAACAGGTCTGTTCTTCTTACTAAACAATTCTTACTAAAACAAATCACTTGTTATAGGAGAAATGAATCAACTAATGCAAACACCTTATTTTTGAATGTGAGGTTTACCATCAAATAAATGTGCGTCGATTGTAAATAAAAGCAATTTAATTCTAACAAGCTACTGACACTGATGCCACATTGAGTCTGGAAATTTGTAGAGCCGTATTATTCAATACATTCATCAAGGCATTGTAGGAGTGAATTATGTGGTAAAAAATTATTAAGGTCCTCGACATCAATCGAAAAGAAAAACAGGCTTTCTTTAATTCGTGAGCTGACAAATAGCTGTGCTACACCAGAGCTTTTAGAAGAAACAGAACGTCCCCTTTTAAACAACTTCGGATATATTGTAAGAAAAGAGCTGCATAAGCGATAAGCCGAAAAGGCACGTCAGCTTTGAGGGTTTTCGAATTGAATAAAATTGAAAAAAATTAATTCTTTGAGTTGGACGTGCCCTTTTGAACAGATTCTAAGTTTAACCTCCGACAAACGCCCTTGGCTTGAATTGTTTTGTTTCGGAAGAACCGTGGTGTGACGCTAAAAGCACAAAACATGTATTGTGCCTTATCTTGGTGCAAGTGAACTGACACGGCTTCAAAGCAGTCCATTTGGTCTGCTGCGAAGATACGCAATGAATGTTATGTTAGAAATCAAGCAACACACTTCACTGGGAGTTCTGAAACAGTTGGCTTACAGCACTTCAGGACGTCGACACCATGTGATATGTAGCTCTGCTATTCTTGCTTCGACACACGCCAGTAGACATGCCTGACCATAGCCAGCAGCTCTTGCGGAGAACACTTCGGCTAAACCACAAACTTGTGTCCTAGAGAAAGCACGTTAGTGACATGCTGGTTCAAGTTTCCGGGTTAGTATCGGGCTCTTAGGCGGTTGCTGTCTCGCAGGCACGAGAACACGAAGCTGCGGCAGTAGCGTCACCCAGATTAATTCGACAGACTAGCAAATATTTCAACGAAGTAATCGGGGCTTCCTCCCAGCCCATGGAGGACGTTTTGTCTCCTGTAACTGGGCACATACGTTCTCTATGTACTAACGTACTTGCCTCGGCAATTAAGCCTTCAACAATTTTCATTCGTCTCCCGTGTCCTTGAGATGTTTCTTGAAGACCAAGTGGCCTGAGGTGTCTAATAGGTTAAGCTTCAGCATGTGTGATTGTGGTGGGGATGCCTTCCTATTTGTTACATTGTTGCTATTCCAGCTATTCATACGACTCTCGTCTTGCCATTTTCCTCATGCCATCATCGTCATACCGTCGTCATGCGCTCGTTGTTATAATATCATAGGGACACAGTTGTGATCATTCGATCGTCGTTCTTCCCGCTTTGCCATGAAATTTTCGTCGTGACATTGTCGTCACGCCATCTCTGTCATTGCGTCCTCAACATGCAGTTGCTGTGGTACTATGGTTATGATACTATCGGGGTCAGTCCATCGTCCTCATTCTTGCTTCGTCATCCGACTCTTGCCACACTGTCATGCTCACGTCAATATCGCTACACAGTGGTCATCCCACTACGGCCGTCACCTTCATGGTTGTGCTGTCGTCGTAGTCATTCCATCGCCGTTATTACAGCTTCGTCAGGAGACAGCAATCATGCCATCATCTTCAGGGCTTCTGCGCTGACGCAGTGGCCTAAGTTGTCTAATAGCTAAGGCCACTAGGTATATGGACATTATCGTGATGCCGGCGTAGTCGTTTCATCGTTGTAATTCCAGCGCTGTCATCTGACTCTCGTTACGCGTTCATCTTCGCTGAATATTTGTTATCCGACTGTAGTCATACCGTCGTCGCGACCCCATAGTTGTAAACGCGTCGTCGTCATAGTCGTCGTAATGCATTCGTTGTTATACCGTTGTCGTGATGCCATTGTGGTCTTTCCATCCTTCTCATTCTAACTTAGTCATTCGACTGTCGTCATGCCATCATCGTCACTCCATAATCATCACACAGTCGTCGTCACGCCATTGTCATCATTCAGTCGTCATTGTACTGCCTAAGTCGTTTCGTTAACGTCATTACGTCTTCATTATTCCATCGTAATCATCCTGTCGTCACTTCATTGTGATTATACCGCCATCCTGATGCCATCAACATCATCATCGCCATGCTAAAGTCACCATTGCATTGTCGTCAATAAGTCGCTCTCGTGCACCCGGTGTTGTACTGTTGCCGCCATTTCGCCGTGCTTGTGTCATGGTTGGCATTCCAGCCTTGTGTTGTCGTCATACCGTCGTCCTCACTTCGTTGTCGCCATACACTTGTCATTCTATTGTCTCCATGCCGGCGTTCTCGCGCTGTCCCCTTTATAAGTTTGTCGTCATTTGAGAACAACCACCTTGTCGTTGCGCCATCATGCTCGTTGGTGACGTTGGCAAGCGAGTTCCACAGCAACGTCGACTGATACGGGGAAATTGTCGGAACGCAATGAGAACCACAATGAAATGGCACATGCAGCGGAGCGAGTGCTAACCGACCGCGCCCCGGCGACAGACCGACTGACCTGGTTCGGAGCCAAGGACCGCATGATGGACTACAACGAAATCAGGAAGGCCTACCACCTGGCTCGCAGGACTCTCCCACTCCCGCAGCCGAGGCTGAGTTCCGCGGAGGTGGTACTACTGAGACAGCTCCAGGCCGAATCGCTACCGAGCCCGGGACTCATACAACGCATGTACCCCGAGACATACTCGACTTCTAAGTGCATGGTCAGGCGGAGGGAGACGGCAGATCACACGCGCATCCTGTGGGACTGCATCAAAAATACAGTGGAAGCAAGATCAAGAACAATGCCGCCGCGGCTCGAAGCAGCTGCAAAAAGCTCCGACCAAGACAAACAGCTGTGGGCCGTCCAGCAGGTCTTCGGGGCGCTCGAAAGGCAGGGACCCAGCGAGTCGGTAACGGTGAGCAGAAACCTGCGCCGAGTAACGGCAACCTCGTAGACGACGTAGGCCTTCGTCGGGGCGCGCGAGCACCCAACTGCAGGAACCAAAAATGTTTGCTCCAATCCAATCCAATCAAATCAAATATATGGTATATAGCCAAAGCAAAAAAGAAGGTCTCAGAATGACCATTACAAGTTTTAAAGAAACGTTATTTGAGTAACGCACTGTGTCGCTGCCTTGATTGAATACTGATTACCGTATTACCGTCGACATTGATTGTCGTAAAGTATATGCTTAGGTGAGTCGGTACGACATACTTGGAATTTAAAACAGGGCGGAAGGACACGGACACGGTAACGTGTCTGTGTCATTTTTTTACTGCTGTTCCATCCTTCGCGCTGTTTTAAATATCAAGTAATTCATTGTGGGATCGATTCTGCCATATTTTGATCTATTGTATATGTAAGTCCAGATGCCCCAACCCGGTACCGACGAAAAATGCAGTATTTCTATACATGCACAGAATAGCGCACAATTTAAAGAAATGGTGACGCGGCACGTAAACTAAAAATTTATTCTTTGTGACCCGGAAAAATTAGATAACTTATGCTGAATGACCGTCCCAGAATATACACTCAAGCGGGCACGCCTTATCAAACAACGAAATAAGCTTAGAGAGGGGCAAATATTACATTGGACAGACAGGACGTTATCTGTCCATCCACCGATGAATGTGAACAGTGCAGCCGTAGTGTACTCTCACGCCAACCCTTTACATTTTTTCGAAAAGGTAGAAGATAACGTTGTTTTCTACAATTTACTTTGACACAATTTAGTTCGTCAATACAATGGATGGAACAATAAATAACAGGAAGAAGACGTTTCGGCTAGCCCATGAGGCTACTCCGGAGTGATAGTAACTTAAGAGCAAATCTAGATAAGCCAACGTAGCTGGAAGCATGCCGGCGGTTGAAGTTGAGATCTTGATAAAATTAGCTTATTCATCTGACGACGTCGCCAGAGCTCGCAGACATCCAGAGCTTTGCCAAACTGGGCCGTTCCTGCAGAGCACCTCAGGACTGCTCTTCCTTTCGCTAGACTTCTGCCACATTGTGCATTTCGGCAGAACATATTCGCTGAGGAGGAGGAGGAGAAACTTTATTATTGCAGAAACCGTTGCGCGGTTTATTCCTGGGTGGTTCCCTCTGACAGGGCTCCACTGTCGATCGCGGCTCGCCGGGCCTGGTCGAGGGTCGCCAGTTGGCTTCCCAGGTCCAGTTCGGAGAGTCTCGCCTCCCAAGACCACGTAGTGAGTGTGTGTGTTGTGACTCGTGGCGAAATTGCGTCGCCCGGACGGTCAGTGCATTCATGTGTTATGTGCGCGAGTGTCGCTGTGTGGTTGCTACACCAGGGACATGTTCGGGACGTATAACTGTCTAGGTAGATTGCGTGTAGACGAGACAAGTGTGGGTATGTGTTAGTTTGCAGGCGGCGCCAGTCCCTTGCCTGGAGTTTATTGATTTTAACACTTGATGCTTTCCTCCCGCCGTATACATGTGTCGTTTATTTTGTGACGTTTCTTGCAGGCGACTGATGAGCACTTTTAACGCATACTACGTCCTACCTTTTTATCACGCTGTATGCTACTTTAGCGGCTGTATGACATCTCTCATCGTAGCGGACTTCGGGGAACGCAAGATTTCCAAGGTACGTCTCTGAATTATCTTTAGGATTTGCGATTTATTTATTTATTTTATTACACGCTTATTTATTTTATTTTATTTATTATAAGTACCCTCAATCGCCGAAGCTTTAAAAAGGGGAGGGGGGTTACAATTAAAGAAAAGCATTTGATTAAATATAAAGGTGGCAACATTATAGAAGTGTTAAGAAATATAAGAACACTAAAACCTTAATTATATAAAACAGTAAAGATGTCCTGACATTAAAGAAGTTTAGCGTGTAGTAAATCAACAGAAAAAGAAGATAAGATAAACATCAGTGGTTAACAATACGCCAGATGCGTACATAATGTAAGGCGCCCAGTGAATGTGCACTACGCGAACAGATGTACATATTTATTTGCAGGGTTATATGATACGTATTGGAACAATAAAAATAAATATACAGGGCATTAGTACCGCAAGAAAAATAATCAAACGTACATTTTCAAAATAGCGTATTGTAGGTGACCGATGCAACAAACGCCGGCAGGTGGTTCCTGTAAATAGTTGTGCGTGGCATGAAAGAATTAGAGAGGAAGTCTTCGTATTGCAGCAGAGGCAGTCGACTTTATTTTAGTTGTCAACCGGAGACGAATGAAAGGTGGGTGTTGAAATGAGCTGGCTTCTCAAAGACGTGTGATTGTAAATTTTATGAAAACGACAGAGACGGGAAGTCTTTCGGCGTAATGGCAGCGATGGCAATGATAAGGCATTTTTAATTAGCGTTACGCTGTCTGTGGGATTAAGCATGCAGGCTGTGACGAATGCGGACATGTTACCAATGGCGCGCGGTGCCTGCATTTTTCTTCTGACAAGAGTGGCGCAGGTAGCACGCATGTTCAAAGCGAATAGCTTTATTTCGCTTTTTCGCCCGCTTCTGTAGTGGTCGCACACTTTAGTAGTGTAGCGGGTGGTAATTATATTTGTTTTTGCGAAAGATCAGGGCAAGGATTTTTTGAGAACACTCATTCAAGGAAGACTGTGCGATGTGCTACCGCATTATGTCATTCATGTAAATGCCATGAGTCGACCAAGTGTGCGTGGTTTTCTTCATAAAGCTGTTGCTTCTTCAATATCTTGTACGTACGATTTTCTTTAGAATATTTCAGTGGAGTTACGCAGAACAAGATTTACAATGACCTTATATGAGCTATGTTTATAGAACTGTTGTATCGTACGTTGTATGCTTTCGGCCTCGAAGGAGGCGCCCTAAAAGAGTAAACAAGATTCCAGTGAGAGCTTCAACAAAGTATTCCATCTTTCATCTTCGTAGAGGCAGGTGTCTTGTCAAGCCTTGGCTTAAGGAAAAGGGTATATTTGTTGCCGTACAAACTGCATAATTAAAAAAGTATTCTGGGGTGTTACGTGAAAAACCACCATCTGATTACAAGACACCCCGTGGCGCGTGCTCCGGAATAATTTTGGCCAATTGGGGTTCAATGACGTGTACCCAGTGATTACAACGAAGGCGCCAAATAAAACAACGGACGATTGAAGGCAACATGGGACGACCACATCGTCCATTGCATTATTTGTAGCCTTCGTTGTAATTATGTATAACCTGCTCGCCCACCAGCACGTGCTCATGTGTACCCAATGCGCGACGCACCAACGCTTTTTGCATTTCGTCCCCATCGAAATGCGACCACCACGGCCAGGATTCAATGCCGCGATCTCGTACTTAGCAGCGCAACGCTTTGGCTCTCAGGCCCCACGGTGGGTCACTGCATAACATGTAACAAACGAGAAATGATCGAACACATATTCCTGGACTGTTGGGATGCAGCATTCTTATGTGACTTCTTCAAGCGAACGTTAAAGAAAGAATCGCCGGTCACGGCACGAGGCATTCGCTTTTTGACGACAAATAAAACAGGCGGTTTGCCCTATGACATGGTTATGTTCATGTGCACGCACAGCCTGTGGAAAAAAAAGAAAAGGGCTGTTCGAAGTACAGATACCGATGGCAGACCTGTTTGAAAATCATCATCATCAGCCTACTTTATGCCTACTGCAGGACGAAGGGCTCTCTCTGGGATGTCCAATTACCCCGGTCCTGCGCCAACCAATTCCAACTATCGCCTGTGAATATATTAATTTTATCACCCGATCCATTCTTCTGCCATGATCGATTGCGTTTACTTTCTCTTGGCACCCATTCTATAACCCCCATAGTCTAGCGGTTATCTAACCTACGCATTACATGACTTGCTCAGCTCCATTTCTTTCTCCTAATATCAACTAGAATATCGGCTATCCCCGTTTGCTTTATGATCCACCACGCTCTCTTTCTGTCTCGTTCCATTGCTCTTTGTACGGTCCTAACCTTGTGTTCGAGCTTCATTATCAGTCTTCAAGTTTCTGCCCCATATGTTAGCACCGGTAGAATGCACTGATTGTACACCTTTCTCATTAATGAAAACAGTAAGTTTCCGGTCAGCTTCTGACAATGTCTGCCATGTGCGCTCCAACCCAGTTTTATTCTTCTTTAAATTTCCTTCCCATGATCAGGATCCCCTGTGGGTAATTCACCTAAGTGAAGGTACTCCTTCGAGACAATATAGGATGACTGACGATCCTCAACTCTTGTTCCTCTCCCGGCTATTGACAATAATCTTACGTTTTCTGCATATTAATCTTCAACCCCACTCTTACACTCCCTCTGTTAAGGTCCTCAATCACTCGTTGTAACTCGTTTCCACTGTTGCTGAACAGGACAATGTCCACTGCAAATCAAACGTTGCTGAGATATTCGCCGCTGATGCTTACTCCTAAGACTTCGAGTTTAATAGCTTGAATTATTCTTCCGAGCACACAGTGAATAGCATTGGAGAGAATGTGTCTCCTTGACTGAGCCCTTTCTTTAGAGGTATCGTCATACTTTTCTTGTGGAGAATGAAGGTAGCTGTGCAATCTCTGCAGACATTTTCGGAAATATTTACGTACGCAAACTGTATTCCTTGATTGCGTAATGCCTCTATAATTGCTGGTACCTCTACTGAATCAAATACCTCTTAGTAATCTATGAAAGGCATATAGAGGGGCTGATTTTATTCTGCGTATTTCTCGATACCTGGGGCCCTATAACGTAAAACTGTTTCAAGATGTTTTTATTCCGATCTCCTGACGTCAACTTTGCGTAACCGCCGACGCAAGCGTCGGGCGGTCAGCCGTAGGGTTTTCTGAACAGGCCAATCAAACGCTTTCCTTGTTCATAGGAGGTCACTTTGCCTGAAAAATGAATTACATTGCCTACACTGAGCGGCTTGTCTTATCTAATTCGCCCACAAGAGGCGCGGAGCACGCTCAAGTGAAGAGGGATTCGATAGGGCCGAGCCACTGCACTGAATATCGATAAGCGAATGAAGAGGGTAATGCCGGCGTCTGCGATTGGTCCCCTTTCGGTTAGCTTGCGGTGGCTGGTCGAAAATCGCGGCGCCATGCAACAGAAGCTTAAGAATGATGCTACATCGGATCCTCAGCAAAGAAGAGTTGGCAGAACGAGGTCATAAAAGTGTCCAAAGCGCTCGAAAACGTTACATGGCAACGCAAAAAAAATTATTATACGCAAATAAACCAACGCTGTCCGGCACGTGCGAGTAGCCAGTGACTGGGCGATCGGAGGCAGCCATCTTTTAGTCCTTTCGGAACGTGGCAGCCTGCGGCTATTCAGAAGAAAATTCAGTTTTGTTCGGCATGTTAATGCATCGTTAACGCGTAAACGTCACTTTGACGCGGTGTGTTTTCGCGGTCTTGTGACGTAGCGTGACAGGCCGGTGAAGTGTGTGCGGCCCAAAAACTTTTTACCAATAGCCGAGGTCTAATCGGGAAAAGTCGTCGAATCAGAAACAACTATTTTTCTTTTGTTCGGTCCAACCGTGCATAATCAGAGTGTACGCGTCATATCAGATGAGAAGCTATCGCGGTTTTTGGGACGTCGCGTGACAGACACGCGAAGTGGGGGTGGCCCAAAAAAGTCTTTGACCAACCGCCGAGGGCTGATTGCAGAATTGGAATAGAAATGCTTGAAATAGTTTTACGTTATAGCGCCCCTGATTGATGACATGGACGTGATCCATTGTAGACTATTGCTTCCTGAATGCAGAGTCTTCGTTTGGTTGACTGAAGTCCAATGTTGCCCTTATTCTTTAGGAGATTATCTTGGTGAATATTTCATATGATACCTGAAGTCAGCTAATGGGCCTATAATTCTTCAATTCTTTAACGTCTACTTTTTTTTGTGGATCAGTATAATGTTGGCATTCATCCAGTTTTCTGGGACCTTTGAAGTCGATAGACAATTCGTAAAAAGGGCCGCCAATTCTTCACGCATTATGTTTCCTCCATCTTTGATTAGATCGAC
The DNA here is from genome assembly GCF_050947875.1 of Dermacentor variabilis. NCBI lineage: Eukaryota > Metazoa > Arthropoda > Arachnida > Ixodida > Ixodidae > Dermacentor > Dermacentor variabilis. The sequence goes on from NC_134570.1 coordinate 104,288,672, forward strand.
TGTTTTTCCATCTTCTCCTGCCGCCCTTCCTTGTTTCATGTCTTGCAAGGCCCTTCTAACTTCGTCGCTAGTTGTAGAAGGAGCGTCTATTAACCTATTCATTACTACTACGAATGGAGGTATTGTGCCTGCTCTGGGTACTGTACAGGTCAGTATAAAATTCTTCCGATGCTTTTACTATATCTTAGACATTGCTGAGGATGTTACCCTTCTTATGTTTGAATGCATACATTTTGGTTTTTCCGATGCCTAGTGCTCTTCTCATTGATTTCATGCTCCGTCCATTTTTTTACGGCTACCTCAGTCTCGTTCGCGTTATAATTTCGAATATACCATATTTTCTCCTTGTTCATCAGTTTTGACACTTCCGCGAATTCAATCTGACCTCTTGAGTTAGGCATTTTCATGCTTTGTCGTTTCTTGATTAGTTCCTTCGTTACTTGGGAGAGCTTGCCTACTGGTTGCCTTGGTGCCTTACCTTCCACTTCAATTGCTGCTTCTGAAGCCAGCCTTGTTACGATTTCATTCATTACCTCTAGGTCGCTTTCATCTCTCGTTCGAAGGATGCATATTTGTTCGCAAGTACGAGCCTGAATTAGTCTGCTATTACCATTAGTGCGTGTACGTTGGCCTGTTTCTTCTTGACTAATTTTACTCTTTCTCTCTTGAAATTGAGGTGAATCGTAGACCTCATTAAGCTATAACTGCACTTTGCCCTACCTAACACTTACATCCTGCACAATGCCGGGATCGGCATAAAGTATGAAAGTAACTTCGTTTCTTGTTTCACCATTAAGCCTTTGCCAGCTCCACTTTTTGTTCCTACGCTTCCTGCAGGTGTTGATTATTCGAAGCTTATAACTTTACGCAAATTCTACCAACATATCTCCTCGAGTGTTCCTAGAATCGACACCATAGTTCCCAAATGCGTGTTCATCAGCCTGCTTTTTCATCACTTTTGCCCTGAAGTCAGCTATTACTACAGTATGCTGAGTTTGCTATCAGCATGCAGAGTATATTGAGAGTATTTCATAGAAAATGGCACTTATATAAGAGAAATTTGCCGTAACCAAAACAAACCTTGGTTACAGAATAGTATACTGGATGACTTGGTCTGAATTAGGTGCTTTTAACTCCAACAGGCCAGCTAAGAATTGCTGGCGTGTCTTTTAAGCAAAAACAATGTTAGCATTCTTTACTATGTGCATGGGTCGTGTTTGTTGTCAACGAAAAGCCTACAATGACGAAAAAACGACCTCCTTCGCGTAATAGTGTCAATATCGTCCCTCTGTACTAGACATCGTGTGTTAGAGCCGTGCCACCAGACAATTTTAGTGGTGTTTATTTATTTATTGATAAAATTATTTATAAAAATAATGAGTTCATGAAGCCGTTTGAAGGCGCAAAGACGAAGTTAGGCAATTATGTGTTTTAACCATGCATGATAGCAAACAACAACGATCCCTTCCATACTGACTGACAAGATATCGCGTCTGCTCATTGCGCAGCTGTTCACTGCAGCTGAGTCTGCCAACCATTTTATTACATTTCAGACTCTTCAGCTGGCTGGCTGGTGTACATCTGTTTCTTGCGGCCTATTCTGCGTTTTCGTGAAGTTTATTTGGTTCTCGAGCAACAACCCCGAATCGGAGGGCGCGGAGGTGTTTCTGGCATTCTTCGACAGGATACTGTGGTCTTTCTTTCTTGCCTGGATTATACTAATGTGTGCTACGGGCCGAGCAGGTAAGGAGGACCTGGTGTCTACTTGTTATTTATTAGAAGAAACTAGCGCCATTCAGAAACGGCATGGTGATAGCAAGTGCTGCGTAGAAGTCATCTTTCTTTTTAAAGCCAGGGACATTGTTTGATTCGTACTTTCAGTTCCGGTATCAGTTTCACTTTATTGTTCATTTAAGATATATAGCTGATTGTTAGTGGTATACCTTGTACACGTGATAAAAACTGGAACAAACCTTGCCTCTTTTTAGGAACTCTGAACAAGTTATTGTCCTGGAAAGCATTTGTCCCATTTAGCAGGCTTTCGTACGGCGTGTACTTGATCCACTGGCCGTTTCTCGCACTCATGCTGCACTCATCCAGAGAACGAATCTACTGGTCGGGATTTAATCAGGTAGGTTGCGCTTTGTATATTTCGTATTGTGCTTCAATTTAGAAAATGCTGCTCTACATCGATTACAATGAAGCTGTAATCTCGGTTTTACTTCAAAATTCTCATAGTAACACATCATAAGTAATGTATATATAGTTCCCCACAATGTAAGGAATACTTGCAAGCGCTAAGAAAAATAACTATCTGTTCGGCTGTAGCCCATTTAAAAATTTTCTGTCACTCAGAAACTCTGTGCCGAAGTGATATTCACGTTTTAGAAATAAAGGTTTTCTTGATTGGCTCCCTTTATTGCACATGCCAAACACAGCAGGCAACTAGGGTATGGCTGACAAGAAATACAGCCGACAATAAATAGATCGCCATAAGTAGACAGGCCCTCTGTAAAGAGGCTATGCTGAAATGTTTATACTTTTTCTATGAACTTCTTTTCACGGCTACCCCAGGCTGCTATTGTTTGAAACCAATAAGAAAAACCTGCTGATGCAGATGCCGTTGCTTTTGACAGTGCAGAGCAAACGCAAAGCTCGAAATAAAGTTCACGCTGTAATGGCAGATTGAGCCTATCAGCATAATCTGTCAACAAAGCCTCGATGAAGTGTAAGAGTTACGTCACTTTTCTGATGTCACACGTTGTTTGTGTGAGAATACATCCAATAAACGAAAGAACATGCACGGAAGACACTATCAAATCACGTGCACGCGCACGCGCCCACAAACACGCACGCACGCTCACGCACATTTACAGACATAAGCGCACACCAACGCACGCACATGACGCAATATCACGCGCACGCACACAAACAGACGTACCGACCGACGGACAGACAGCTCAGGTACGTTTAATTAGGGCGCTGACCGTTTGCAGTTTAGAGCGATGAAACTACCCACAATACTACACCGAATTTTTCTCAGAAGACGGTTTCAGCTAGAGCTAAGTGTTTTCGATTTTTATTTTCGCAATATTAAACGTGCACTTCGCAGTTGTTTTTTGTGAATGCTTATTCTTGCACAATGAATAATGCAGCATTGACTTTATTTATAGGTTTCATAACACAGAACGGCAGGGCAAACGCGTTAATAACGTCCTCGTCTTCAGGCCCATTCTCGCGCTCTCCTTCTTCAACCTTGCATGCTTCGCTTTACTATATGTCCCTCTAGTATGGAAGCACCGTTCCAGTGCGTCATATGTAAACGAATGCAGGTGGCCTTTAAAGCAACCAGCATGGACTACGTCTCTTGGCAGGTTGGCAACAGAAAGTGGCAGTCGCTACCAAAGTGATTTCGTAGGTTATGTCTGTTACCTGGTGGAGGACCCGGTAAAAACTGGCGTAGCGCTACAGCAATTTTTCAATAAGCCGGCACGGCGGGTCCTAGGTAATGGAAGGACAAGGTGCTCGGGGAAGAAGTTGGCATGTTGGCGAATTACATAGCGGCTATTGAGCTTGTCCTAGGAAATAGCGAGATGACGACGAGCAACTTGACATGCTTGGTTTGGTCGGGCAATGAGTTGGCGTGCGCATTCCAAATCGGAATCTTAATTGATGTGCAAGATACAGTCCAAAGATAACAGAGATCGCGGCCATTCTCTGAAGAAAATATGGAGTACCCGCTTTTTCGGGGCACAAGCAAATGTACGCGTTGGGGCAATGCTGGGCAAATATTTGTTGCAGTAACAGTGGTCAGCGGAAAGATAGGTTGACAGGATATTCTTAATGGTGCGACTAAAGCGCGGAGTAAGACTGTCCATGTGCCGCTGGTAGGCAGTAGTGAGCTTTTGTTTGTTGGCATAGCAACGGAGTAAGTCGCCCACATCTCAGCAGAAAAACATTGCTGGCTCAGCCGTAATCGAGCATAAATGTAAGCCTGAAAGGGCGACCAGCAAAGCAGGTACGTTGGACATGATACTAGCGTCAATCTTAAAATAGGTGTAGTGCATGTTTGCAAGGGCACCCCTCATCATACGACACCGCACCACATCACACTGTGCACAGGTCCATATGGACGCTGCCCAGCTAGAAAAAGAAAACCGGCTGAAAGCGGCACGAAGGGCAACAAAAGACGCCAGGGAGACAGAGTGTACTTCCCACCTTGAAGAAGAATGCCTGAAGGAGGCAAGACCAAACTCGCGACGCGCAACTCACGGGCCACTGGCGTGCAAACGAGCACAGGCAACCATGTCCCAGTGCCAAAAGATGACAATTCTGTGTATGGTGCCCGGTATCTACCTTTGAACGTCGCTATTGGAAAGGACAAATTAAAATTCAGCGCACTAGAAGTTACAGCTTCAGTGATATTGTGAATGAACATTGGAAAGGACTTGGAAACAATACTTGCTAGAACTTCTTTGGGCAGTAACTAGCGTATATTATGCGGTCCTATAGAAGGGTTGGCGGCAAGAGACAGCATTTTTTTAAGTTTCCTTTGGTTGCCCGGATCTCGTTTTGTTCACGCAACTTGCCCAAATGTTCCCATTTGAGTGCTTGGATAGTGGCTCTGGCTCTTGGCTCAAGGTCACTTGAAGGTCGCCGACAACGGCTGCTCAAATGCTTAAATATACTGACCGCGGTCTGTATGTAGTTCACGAGGAGCACCATTATGACGGATGCTGTGGAGAAGGAACTCGTCGAGGTCTGTTGGGCAAAATGTCGGAAGAACTTTGGTGATCGCATACCAAGTAGCCTAGTCGGTAGCCATGGCAGTCTATTTCTTACTGGAAGCAGGTATGAGAATAGGTCGAAGCAGGTCCAACCCAATGCGAAAGAATGGTTCTGAAGGTACGTCGATAGGTTGTAGGTGACCAACCGGTATTTCAGGAGTCTTTTTCTGGAGCTGGCATAACTCGAACGAAGTGACGTAGAGGAGGACGAATCGTCATAGACTGGGCCAGAACAAGCAGCGCCAGACAAAGTCGCGTTTGCGAGAGACCCGCAAGTAACCAGCAGTTTGTACATTGGTTAACTAGGAGAGAATAGCGGCACGCAGATGTCGGGGAACGACATACAGCATCTTGGGACCACTAGGCCTGCATTCTGCGCCGATATAAACTGCCTTCCGGCAGGGCGAACATTCAAAGCGAAGATTTGGACGTTACAGGCAAGAGCTTGTTTATGACGTCCCGTATGTCGTCCCGTATGTCGTCGTGAAGCTAGTGGGTGGCGAGGTCAGCGAAAGTAGGCAGTGAGAAGAGAAGAGCAGCAGCAGAGTCGGTCACAAAAATACCGGAGGATGGACGGGATGGCGTCACAGACAGTTAACATCTTTATGTAAGCCACCGGACTTGTGGGCCATCGCGTACGGGTATTGCGGAAATTGCGGAAATTGCAGCCTCCAGTGACCGAGTCGTCTTGTAGGATCCTTTATCAAACAAAGCCAACACAGCGCGTGGTGGTCTGTAGTCACCTAAACGGCCGACGACACAAGTAAGGGCAAAATTTTTGAACTGCACAGATAAGTACGAGGCACTCTCACTGTGGGATGTAATAGTTCCGCAAGGCTGCAGAAACCAGGCGACCTGCGTATGGAATCGCACGGTCGTACCCTCACTGAAGCTTAGATAAAATGGTGACGATTCCATGACAAATGGCGTAAGTGCGGACTTCAGCAGAAGCAAATGCGTTGAAGTTCGCCAAGATAGGTGGAGATGTCAACAAACAGATAAGCTTTGAGAAATCGTTTGCTTGTTTTGGGCCCCTGGAAAATGCGGCATCGGCTTTCGGAAATGCACTAAGAGTTTGGACGAATTCCGAGAAATTGTGCACGACGCGGCGGAATTACGAAAAGGGACCCACAATGATCCCTGGATCCTTGACGCTCGTCAGCATGGGAAACTTATGCACTGTCCGAACTTGGTAAGCGTCCGGGTGTACACCGGATGAGTAAATGAGATAGCCAAGGAAAGTAGCTGGTGGTGTCCGAAGTGACAGTTAGGCGTAATAAGCTGGAGGACCGAATGTCGAAAAGCTGAAAGAACTAGTGAAAGGCGCTCGAGGTGGGTGGCAAAAGTAGGATGAAAGCAATGACGTCGTCTAGGTAACAATGACAGATCGTCAACTCGGTCCACGCAGAAGTGAGTGCATCATGCGCTCGAACGTGGCTGGGATATTAAACAAGCCGAAAGGTATGACTTTGAACCAGTATTGGGCTGTCAGGTGTTATAAAGACTGTCTTCTCGAGGACCAGGTTGTCTAGAGCAATGAGCTAGAACAAAGGTCAATGGAAGAAAATTATTTTTTACCGTGAAGGCAGTCGAAGGCGTCATGGATGCGTGGGAGAAAGCAAACATCTTTTTGGTTATCTTGTCAAGTTTCCAGTAATTCACAAAGATGAGTCAAGTGTTTTCAATAGAATTACAGGTAACACACAGGAATTGGACGATGCCCCGTGATTCCTCGAGAAAGCATCCTTTCGACTTCCACTTGAATCATTTTTCGGTAATACAGGAAGCAAGGTATGGTCTCCGCTGAATCGGATGGGTGTCGGCATTGTCAAATATTTGTGTCGCAGTGGAGGCCTGGGGTAAAGGGGAAACATCCAGTTAAACAATGCTGCAGAGCGAGGCGAGAAAATGACGCAACTGGTCAGCGTGCTGAGCCGGATGATCAAGAGAGGTCATGTCTGTTAATTCCGGTAAGCAGCTTCTGGAGAAGCTGAAGGCTGACAGCGAGACTACGTTGTTTCAGTACTGAAGGCTCATAGGTGGTAGTCCTGGCAAATTGACAATGTGCCTCAGGCTATATCTTGCGGTAAAATTTGGTTGTATGGATCTTAAACAGAGAAGAAGGCAAGTAGAATTGTTCGCATGATTGACGACAGTGAGAGCTGTCATCTGTTGATCGTCAATCTATTGGATTATGAAAGGGCCGCGAGAAGCACTGATTCCGTGGAGCAGGGAAAATAGTGAAGGTGCCGCATCAGTTGACGGAGCAAACGGAGTGAATGCTAAGGTTCGCTAGCCGTTCGCTGACCACTGACTACACGAGGGAAACCTCTTGGCGATAATCATTAGCGGCATACGCGTGGGAGCTAAGCGACGATGCGCCTGAAACCAGACCATTACGCTCCCAGACCTCTATGCATCATAAAGCAGTCCCTGATTGTGCCTTCAAATTATAAGATCTCGTTTGTTAACACAAGAGTCTGATCCCACCAATTTCTTTAGCTGACGCACTAGTATATGTGGAGTCAAACTTCGACTTCAATGTCACTGGCACCCGTAATCAGGCCAGGGTCGAGGGAGCTGAGACAAGATTACTGTTGGCATGGTGGTCAGCCTCGTGGACGCCATTGTTGCAGCCTCGTCTCAGTGGGTAACGGCGAGGCTAAGACCACTTTGAAGCTTCATCTTGTATAAGATGTACCCCACACCTCCGCTAAAGATTGGCACGAGAAGTAAGAGAAAGAGCCAGAAAGAAACGTTTATTATTCGAAACAGCGTCGCGATCGAGGCCCGGTATCACCCTAAGGTGGGTAGGATCCTTTGTGCGGGAACCCTCTGGCTTCGACTGCCCTCTTGGCCCAAGAAGTAAGAAAAAAGGAAAATTATTTACAGGTTCTTACAAGTAAATTGCGGAGGAATCAAGTCCCTCACGTCGTTTCCCTGAGCCCCAACCTCGTGCTTAACTTCTTGAAACTTGCATTCAGTTATGTGCAGTATTTACATGCTATCACGGTATTTTCTAACTGGGGAATTTTTTGCATCAGAGGTTACCTTCCTTAGTTTTATTGAATATCTAGTTCACTAAAGGTTTCGAGAATAAAACGTGCTGTATGACTGGAGATTCTGCTTTGCAAAACTCTTGTGAAAACCAATTCACAAGAGCCACGTTCTTTAGAATCAGTTTAGGAAAGAAACGCCATACGACGATTTAACTATGCGTGGCATATAACTTCATCCGATAACCAAATACAAGAACTATTCCAGAACTTAGCATCGCTATCTCTTTAAATATCAGATAGCATACTTAGAAATTGGGAATTGTGACGTTTCGCCAAATGTACGCGTGCGTCACGGTTGACATTGCAAACCCTCATTTACGAAGTGACGCTACTCTTCTTCGTATCTCTTGCAAGCATGCGCTTTCATGCCCATTGTGACTCGTTCGCATGCGCTCCAAACACAGTGAGTCCACCTATAATTCTGTAAAGAAATTCATGACCGATTGTGCACGTGAATCTTTCTTTTAGCACAGCAGCCCAGTTTTCTAACCATTAGGCGAGGATCGGACGCATACTTATCTCGTGTCATATCCACTCCTTGAAACGCATTGCGCGTCCATCGTGGGTTAGTGTCTAGCATTCTTCCCTCGTAACAGCTAGCGCTTCGAGATGCTCGGTTAGATCACAGTGCCTTCGGGATCCGCCCCTATTTTTCTATTGAGGAACGTGGTAGCTCCTAAATGGGGGAAGTCGGGGCATATTGACATCGAATCAATTCATGCAGACCTATTTTGTAACATTACACGCTCACAGAGCTCCGACGATTAATACGTAAATTATTGCAGAAACCACTTGAGATGATTTCGAGTGGAAGGAAATGGTTATGCAGGGTCGGCAGAAATCACACTGACACACTAGCAAAACTTCCGAACTGTGCTGCTGAAGTAGCTACGTGTGTTTGAGAATGGAGCCGCATATTGTCGTCGATATTTGTTGATAGACGGCACGACAGCGGGAAGACGACAGCGGGGGGATGGTATATAAATTCCAACAATGGACAACACGACGGCACGACAAAGATGGAATCATGATCGAGGCGGCATGACGGAGAAGGGTATGGCGACAGCGTGACGACGATTGCATGACAACGGATGCGCACATGCGCCTTGTTGTGCACTAGTTTGCTGCACACAGATCAAATACTATTGCAGTCATCACTTTTACCTTCGTAAAGGTTTCCTCCACCAAGGGAGTTGGCCTAAGCAAACCTATGGTAAACCACGAAAACGAAACGGCTACTCCTAGCAGGACACGCAACTGGGATTTACACGGCGAACATCCCCCCGATACTGTCAGCTCAGGCGGGCAGTTTGTCGGTAGTGTTCGAAATAGTCAGCGTAGGTAAGCTTAACGCGAAACGTTATTCGTCGAAATTATTATTAGAAAGTTCATCTGGAAATATATATATTCACCCCATTTGACGGTGGTGAAAACAGCTAAAAATTCTGCCAAATATCGCAGCAAATAATTACCGAAAGCACAGCACCCTATGCATCAATTGAGAATTCTTAAGAGTTGTAGCACACGCCTCGTCTTGGTAAGCAACTGAACTTTCGTTTGCCCGCATTCAGCTCTCAAAGAATATTAGTGGCACGTACTTCTACATTGGTGATCAGCTAAGCTTTCATCCTGAAGGCACTGGACGTGATTCTATTTGTGTTTCGTAGAAGTTGAAAGTGGAAGTTAAGACTTTATTTCCGCATATATGTTGCGTTATTTCATTGTGTATAGGTCTCCTTGCCTTGACATGACAAAGCCTGGCAAAATCTGTTTGAACCGAAACCGGTGGCTGAGAGCTCTCCGGCGGTCTAGCTAATCAGCCCTAGTTATTTAGTCCTTAGGGCTCTGCACAGGCCCGGGCTTATCTGAAAGCCCTCAACCGGCTCGAATTGCCGGCCGTGCCTGGTAAAGCGTTTCCGGGCGCTCACGGACCCATTCCCTGATGGGGCTAAGAGGTGCCTTTCAGCACACGCTACCGTGCTGCACAGATACAAGCATTCTCTGCGGAGCTAAGGTGACTGGTTGAAAATAGTAAGTTATTTTAGCAAGCGAAATTGCATCTATTTCTACAAGAACAAATTTCTTCCCTCGAACATAAAAAATGATAGTAGAAGCCGCTCTTTATATAATTTGACTGTTATCACTTTTGCGATTGGATTATGTTAGCTTTTTTGATACAATTATTTGATTCTGAGTGAGTCTGAGTTTTAGTCGCAGACATACATTTGCACATACAAGCCTGAGGTGAAGTGCAGAAAAGCCACTATACAACTATAGCGGCTTCACGGTGCTCTTTTTCCCCAGTGTACACATCGCTACTGTGGCACACACCAAATAACTAGTACGGACAAAAGCGGAATATCTTTTTACTACAGAACAGAATAAGAAAAATGTTGTACAATTCAACGCTGGCCCAAAATAAAGGGAATAAAATAATATTGAACCTGATATTTTAATACAAAATAAGAAAAGGGTATATATAACCGAAAAAATGGCCTCGAAAGATATTACGAAAGATGTTTTCGAGCGAATTCTGAGGCATTTCGCTTATTGACATCATTCAACCCTCTTTAGTACGGAGGGCAGCATATATTTTAGTTTGTAAACTCTCATGTATAGGTGAGGACGGCACATGCCGTTATTCAACATATTATGGGGTAGTAGTAGGGGATGGTGTGAAGGCGCACGGCTATTGAATAATAATTATATGCCACGTTTGATATGTGACTTGTATAATTGTAAATAACGGAAATGACACAAGTTAGATAATTGCATGATGCGATAAACAGAGAAGAGAAGAAGGAAATTAGGAGCCCGTTGTCATAAGTACTTATGTGATGGCGCTGCGCGCATTTTATTGCGTTATTTTACCGCTTTTTCGCGCAAACCTTTCTTTTCGGTACCTTATGCAACTTTTCTGTCCGTGACTACTGGGAGCTGCTGTTGAGGTTACATGGTGGAAGACATATTGACATTACGCCATTGTATGTATAATTTCTAAGTGTGCTTTGCAGGACGTTCAAAAGAAAGTCCTGTTTGTGTAGACTGCATAATCAGTCTACGCAAGAATGGTCAATAGCATCAGCCTTTAGAACACAGCCGAGAATTGGTTCACCGTAGAAGAAAACAACCTCTTTGCTCCATCCGTGCTTTAGTGCGAAAAGTTGTGAAATACGATTTAAAGTAGGAACCTTTACTCTCAGAAGGAACGCTCATTCGGCGTACACGTCTTAGCACATCTTGATTATCGCATTGAAAAATAAGGGCACAATTTAGGGGAACCGGCAACAAGGGATTCGTTTATTGTCGCACAAGGTGCCCTACCGGAAGCACTGCATGGAGGCATCGTCCATGCTATGCGTTTAGCAACAGACCACAATCACACGCCGGACATTGCAATGTTATTGCGATGTTTTGTTGTCACTTCAATAGTTTTGCAATGTCTTTCGATATACCACCTAAGTTATCACATTTTAAGGTATGTACATCGACGTTTTTTTGACGGCCTCGGATCGGCCAGATCATTCAAGCGCGGCGCCAGGCCGGGCCAGGGTGCAAAGCCACTGGCCCGGGCCCTGCCTAACAGAGAAATCAGGCCCGTTCAGTGTTTTCGTAGTGTGCTCTTGTATGGCTGTGCACGTTAGCTGTCTCAAATTTTTAGGCAGTCTCTTCTGAGTAAGTTAAACCACAATTGCACTGTGCTATAAATATAAACTCGCCATGATGAAAAATGATGACTCCTTGCTTAGACTTGCTGGGTTAGAGCAGAGCAGAACTGTGTATGATACCCGCACAACAGAACCTTGGAATTTTAAGAAATGTCGCACAAACTATGGCAAACAAATGTTGCAGCATACCTTACCGACACTTCTGAACCATTTGTACTGCTACGAGAATATTGATTTATCTAATATTTCTCTGAAAGAATTGCCCCAAATGTTCGTGTAGTTTTGTACTGTACAAGTACAATGTACTGCGTACTGAACGTGCATGTCTCATTCTCTGTACCGAACGTACGTGTTTTTTTTTTTCTCCTCACGTTTTGTTTGTTGTTGTACTCCGCCGCCGTCAATCCTGCACTGTAAGAGGAAGCTAGGACCTCTCAAGCTGTCTATACAGCTTTTTCCCTGGCTGTCCTCGCAACACCAGTTGCGGAAATAAACCTTCAACCTTCAACCTTCAATTCTCTGTTAGGTGTACTTACTGAGCGGCGCGAAACCTCGCAACATTCTGTGCAGTTGACGCTCTCCTTTGCCGTACTTGTGTGGTCTTTCCTGCTGTCATACGTGGCCTTCATCGCATGCGAGGCGCCGACCGGAGCACTCGAGAAGCTGCTTTTCAGGAGGTGGATTGCAGATGGCGGCGTTCGGAAGCAAGAACATCAAGAATAGCTCGGAGGTGGTGAGATGAAAAAAAGAACACTGGTGGAGAAGGCGACAAAGTTTCACTGTGGTAACAAACCAGTGGCCACCGCGCTTGTCACTCTAAGTAAACCAGTACTTGTAAGACCACCAAAGCTATCTAGTGTTGGTCTCAGTGCGATTATTATTGGAATAATCTACAGCAATAAATGCGAACAAGGAAGACGTTCGCCTTTCATGAATTCAATATTCCCACTTGCCAAAATAATGCTATGCTATGACGTCATAGGCAGTAGCGTATGATGTCATGGCTTAGCAACTTAAATCGTAGGAAGATGCCCAACAAGGGAAGCCTGAGCCCACCGGCAACATTTCGTTGGCGACAGGCTGAAGGTACCCCTGTTCGTTTACCACGGTATTAATGGAAGTATATTGATATAACTACTTCGACTTACACTTATTCTGCTTGCGTACTTCGCAAGCGCAGTGCTTACGGCATCGGTGCATCGCGATGAGCCCTTTCCCTAATCAGTGACAAGCAGGTGCTTCCTTAATGTTTCTTTTTTCTTTTTTTGAAATTGCACGGGGCAGACAGCATACTTGTCATCATTGAACAGGGTAGTTTGAAGAAGCGGACATCACTTGCACAAGAAATATAAGCGCATGACTGCGTACTTAATAAATAATGCTTAAGATTTAACTATTAATTATATGGTGGATATTAGAATTTACGAATTGTTGCCGGTGAGCTTGCAAGGCACGACCGCATAGATCATATTTTCAAGACGGCACTGGTTTTTAGCCCGTCTAACTTGCGAAGAAATGCACTCGTAATACAGGGTGCAATGAAAAAATACAGCAACACCGGAGTAGACGCTACACAATTCATAACGCATGCTGTGAAAAAGAAACGAACGCCCCCCCCCCCAGCTTATGCCACGCCATAAAAAAAAATTGGCAGTGACTTAGCTCGGCTATGCCAGGATATACGTAGCAAAAGCTAAGGCATCGCATGGTTAGCCTTCGTCAATCTTGATTGCAAGTCCCGGTTAGTCTGGTTGTCTAGCTATGTTGCGGCGTTTAGCCAGTCGTTCGGCGCGCTGCTCGTCTGTTTCCCGCGCGATTCGTTTCCTCTTCCTCTCGTTCCGATGTTGATTCCAAGCCTCCTCCTGCTTATCAGAATTGTCGCCGTCCATACTGCCGCCTCATCTGTGGTTGCGGCGCACGCGAGCTGCCTTTTTCAGTCCTCCGACATGTTATCAGGCATGCGACGCAGCTTGCGAAGCGAGCGGAAGCGAACCCTACGACGAGGAACGCGATGTGACGTCATGGGCCTCCTCAGAGCACGCCGAAATCGCAAGTTCGCGGCGAGTAACGCTTAGCTTTAAAAATTGGCTTCCATGCTCTGGGGGAAACGGTTTAAGCGAAAGTGTCATTGGTCTTTGCGAGGAAAGGCGCCTTCATGCACCCTCTTACGTTCCTGGATAACACGGGGCTGTCGTGTAATTTGTGAATGCGCCGCAGGGCTACCGCTGACAGCTTTGCAATCGCCTCAATCTTCTCGCTCTTCTCTTCTTTTTAAGGCGATAGCGTTAAGGAGCTCGTGTAGCAGAAAAGTCGGTGTCGGCGTCCGCGTCGTTGGCCGTGAGCGATAAATCACGGCAGGCACCTCATAAATAAAAAGCAACTTCCAAGATGGGCTGGGTGGGAATCGAACCAGGGTCTCCGGAGTGTCAGACGGAGACGTTACCACTGAGCCACGAGTTCTCTTTTTTTTCTTTATTTCCAGACATTCAACAAATACATCAATACATACGGCTCCCACCATCTGACAATATTCACTTTCCCACCGCTGTGCTTGAAGCTTGCGGTTGAGATTACAAAACTTTCATTTTGGCAAGGGCATCCATCAATGACAACAGATCATCGTCATACGCTAACTTCTGAAAAACTTCCCACAGTTTACTGATATTCTCAGCAAAATACGAGTTTACTGTTCTCACATTTATATCACAATTCCTTACAGCCATGCGGTTTCTCCATATACTGTGAAGGCCGAGAAGAAAGAACATGTTATAAGGTATACTGTCTTGCACTGTGGATAGGTAACGGATACCATGCGCTGTTAACGGCAATTCTTTTTTAATAGTTCTTTGCATAATATCCCAAAAGAAGACCACACTCCAACAGTCCAGAAAAACGTGTTCTATAGTTTCTGGTTTCTTGCAAATCAAACAGTTAGTCCCCCATGGTAAATAGTCCCCTCTTTCTTCTAGCCATGTTTTTACAGGCAAGGTATTAGTATGTAGTTTAAAAAAGAATGTTTTCACTCCCCCTGGTACAATCATTCGTTTCACACGTTTTAGGACATCTTTCCCTTGGCCTTGGCGGTACATTAATCGATATAATGGTTCTGGGAACCTAATATCTATTAAATCCGAGCTTATCCGCTTACGACTGACTGCAGCCAAATATTCTATGGAAAAGTGGTGGTTTAAAAATCTAAATGCTACGACCACCTCACGTAAAAATTTACTCGTTGCGTAACACCCACCCTCCCTCATCGAGACAACAAAGTTAGGTAAGACATTGCTCAATCGGACTTGAATAACTGTTCGTAAGAAAGGATTTGTCGTGTCTCGTAAGAACAAAAATCTAGAAATCAGTTGCTTTAAGTATAAATTTGGTAATGACAAGCCCCCCTGACCCAACTTGCGAAACAAGTTGTTCCTGCTTGTTCTTTCATATTCAGACTGCCACACAAAAACAGCAAATACTCTATGGAATTTCTTGAGGTTGAATCGGGAACAACTCAGGACTTGCATGAGATACCAAAGGTTGCTCACCAAGAAGATTCTGCAGATAGCCGCACGTGCAAATACAGAGAGGTCACGTCCGGCCCACTTATCAGTTTGAGCTTTTAATTCCTGCACTTTGCCATTCCATAAGTCTTTAGTGTCTCGATGTGTGCCTAGTGGTACACCAAGATAAATCCCAGGCGTGAGCTTCCACTGCATACCTTCAAAAACACGCGGCGTTGTTTGCCACCGGCCGTGCCACAAGCCGACACACTTATTCAGGTTTATATTGCTGTCCGTCATGTCACAAAACTCACACATAATTGTCATGGTAGCTCGAACACTCTCCTTATCGTCACAAAAAACAACAACATCATCAGCGTAAGCTAATAAACGTACCTCACATCCTTCTAGGCTGAATCCTCGCACATCCGGACTATCAATAATTCTTTTACAGAGAGCCTCTAGATATATTGCGAACAAAAGAGGTGACAGGGGGCACCCCTGACGAACAGAGGAACGCACTTCAATCCTTTCAGTTAGCTTATGGTTGACAATGAGGTTAGTTGTACAATTATTGTATGCCATTTTAACTCCCTCTGTTATCCGTCATCCAACACCGACA
Source organism: Dermacentor variabilis (assembly GCF_050947875.1). Lineage (NCBI taxonomy): Eukaryota > Metazoa > Arthropoda > Arachnida > Ixodida > Ixodidae > Dermacentor > Dermacentor variabilis. The sequence continues at coordinate 104,304,302 of NC_134570.1, forward strand.
TAGCCAAGAATTGTAAACAGGAGATTGTGACATACTCTGTCAAACGCCTTTTCTAGATCAATTTGTAACATAGCGACTTTCCTAAAATCTGCATCACAAGTTTCAAGAATGCTGCGAGCCACATGGATATTAGTAAATATAGACCTCCCTCTTATCCCGCAGGTCTGATGCGGTCCTACTATAGCACCAATAACCCCTTGTAGTCTCCGCGCAAATATCTTCATTAAAACTTTATAATCTACGTTTGTCAGCGTAATTGGCCTGTAGCCTATTACTTTGTTAAGTTTAGTAGAGTCATCGCTTTTTGGTATCAAGACTCTATACGCCCTTTTAAAGGACGGTGGCAAACGACCTTTTTGATACGCCTCCATAAAAACACGCTCTAATAAGATGGCTATCTTCGAGCAAAAGGCTTTGTAAAAAACTGCTGTTAGGCCATCAGGTCCTGGCGATTTTCCAGGGTTAAGGTCTTCAATGGCCGTTTCGATCTCCTTTGCTGTGATATCTTCTGATAATCTATCTGTTTCTTCGGCGTCTAACCTAGGTAGAGTGGTTAGAAAATGGCTTTCATACCCAGCCTTGCTCGGCATTCTACACTTGAAGAGCTCCCTGTAATATTCCGTAAACGCATAATTGATTTCTTTGGCATCTCTAGATATTTTCCCTTTGTATTCAATCTCAACTATTTAGTTTCTCCTCGCATACTTTTTCTCAGTTCCCAATGCACGCTTTGTTGGCATTTCATCAGCCATTCGTGCGCGAATAAGTGCGCCACGGTATTTTTCCGTGTCGATAGCCTCAATCTTACTCTTTGTTTCCCTTATTTCTTCCATAAAGGTGCCTGGCGCTGCAGTTTCGGCATCCACAAATTCCTGAAGCATTTTTTAAAGGTTATTTTCCTCTTGGCGCTCTTTAAAACGTATTTCTACTGCTCGCTCTATGGCATTCATTTTTACGACTTCTTTAAATCGCTCCCATCGCTCACCCCATCCTTTTTCACAGTCATTATTAGCTTTGGCAATTTCTGTGCGCACACTTTCTAGAAATTGGTCGTCCTTTAAGAGTTTCGCGTTTAATTTCCATGTTTCCCATTTCATTCTAGGTTTTGCGGTGATCTTTTTCCCTATCATGAAGGCTACTAAACAATGGTCGCTAAATGTTATGTTCAGCACCTTATAGTCATCGCACATTGTGGCGATTTCTTGCGAAAGATAAGCTCTGTCTAACCTTGCATGGCTATTGCCTTGAAAATGAGTATAAATGCCGCTTATTGCCTTCTTTCGCGTAATGTGCAATGTCTTCCAACAGAGCTCTTCCAATGGCCCCCCTCAGAAAGACAACGCTCTTATCAGCCCAGTATCCATCACTCGAACGATCGTCCGAGCTCAAAACGCAATTGAAATCTCCTAACACTATCAAACATCTGTCTGTATTCAGATAGTGCGATATTTCTTGAAAGAAACTTAGCCGGTCATTCACTTTCGTTGGTGCATACACACATAATATTCGGTATTTTATGTTGCAATATACAAAATTGCACAGCACGAATCGACCACCCTGACAACTTATAACTGTTTCCTCAACTATACCCAAACCTTTCTTAATAAATATACAGCAACCGGCCGTTGTGCCAACAGCATGACTAAAGCATACAGTATAGCGGTCACTAAACTGTGCAACCATACTATCAGTCTGACTCTCACTCTCTATTTTAGTCTCTTGAATCGCCAGTATATCTAAATCTTCTTCCAACATTACGCGTCGGAGCTGACGCTGCCGCCGTCTCGCCCTAAAACCTCTAACGTTGAGGGTTCCCACGCGCAATGGAGCTAACGACATAGCCATTTCAAAGAGCAAGAGCAAAACAACAGTCACGAGTTCGATGCTTCAAAGCGTTGCAAAAGCGCCTCTAGTGAACGCGGTGTTGCCTTAGAAACGAGCTGTTTCTAAGGCTCAGGCGTGCGTCGCTTGCTCAGGCGCACATTTCGTTGTCGCGCCGAACGCTGCGTTGCTCGACGCTCACCGCGTCCGATGCGGGGCGCGTAGTCGCTGCGCCGTAGCCCATTGTCTTACACCCCTTGGCGGGTCGACGGGAACGCTGTCGCGTTCCACTCTTGAAGGCGAAGCTTAAGCGTCCTCCAATTTTTTTCTTTCGTCTTTGTGTACCCCTCCCCTTCCAGAAGGCGCGAAATCGTGCTCCCTAATGGGCTGCAGAAAATAGCGCCTCTTCTTCACAATCGCACTCTCTCGCTCTCTCTCGCCTGACCCCTAAGCCTCGCGCACCACAGGAGAGGGCACGCATCCTGACGGCGCTCCTTGCTCGCGCACGCGAGATTGAACCACGTTCGCCGGCTCACCCTCACACATTTTCGCTCATACGGAACCTCACGGCAACGGCAATGCCGACGGCAGAAATGCGGCTGGAGTGTCCATATATTTGATATCGCAATAATGTCAATTATGTTTTATATATCGAAGCATATTGATACACTGTACGACGTGGCGTCTACAGTGCTTCGTACGTTGTACTTCGTACTTCGAAACAAAGTACGAAGTGGCGTTTACCAAGGCGTCCATTAGTGAGCCCAGTGAACATGTACTGTCGCGCGCATGGAAGCGCGTCTTTCTGGGGGCAAACCACCATTCCTCGCGAGGCGCGGCAGGCGCAAGGCCCGTATACGCAAGCTTACGCGCGCCCGCAAGCGTACGTGTGGTCCCGGCTTAACGTGCGCGCACCCTCAAGCTACGTCGGACTATATTTAGCCCTTTAACCCTCCCCTACTATCGTGGCGCCGCAGCCGCGAGGCTCCGAGCGAGCGCAGCTGAGGCCTCTCCGCAGCGGATCACGTTTCGCTTTCCGCAGTTTCGCAGATCACATTTCGCGGCAGATCACGTTTCGATTATTTTCACTTGTCTGGCTGAGATTATCTGGCATTCATTACGCCGTTGTAATCACTAGCTCCTACTTGCATTTTTTGGAACAGCTGCAAACACCTCGGTTGATGGGCCTCAAGTCTTGCACTGGGGTCAATCGTCTGACTCTTGAAGTTATAATTGTGTATATGAAGCTGTGTAATTGAGCAATCGCGAGAAATTCGCTTCGTGGACTATAATTTGGGTTGTTTTGAACATATTTTCCCACATACGCGGCAGATTACACAATACAGAAGACATTTTTTTCGCCAAAGTCGAAGATCATGAAAATGTGCGAAAGAGCCCAAGAAAGCTATTCCCTTTAATGAGCACGTAATCGTAGTAACAATGTTGCGTGAGCTAAATTAAGACGGATATAAACGTGTAAACCCTGCAGGCATGCTCATTTTTTAACACGTCCTGCAAACCCTCAAATTTACCGTAAATCCACTGTACATGAAGGCCCACTATTTAATACCTTCCTGCATATTTGGTTGAAAGCAGTAAGCCTCGCCAAGAATGGCAAGGCCTTCCAAAAATTAGTGCACGTGCGAGTGATGAGTATGTATGATAATTTCGCACATGCACGATGCAACCCCACAAATGTATTGGGCCAATGGTATTGTTGTCATCCGCACGAATGGTACCAGCATTTTCCTTTTAGACAAACAATATTTAAGCAAAGAATAAAAAAAACCTTAAGCTGCGATCACATATATGTGAAACTCGCCTACCAGAGCATGCAACTTCTATCTATATTTTTAGCAAAGTAAATTTGCTTATGAATAATTTTTAATGAACTGCTTCAATTTTTGAAATCTCAAATGGTCGGGACCGATGAGCCGGGTGCCAGCGCGGCTTTTGTGTCCACTGAGATAACCCGGCAGCTCCACCCACTCGGTTGGTAGCAGTCCGAACCACGCTCTTTTTTAACAACTGAGCTTTAGCAATGCCTACGTGATAAAAAGTGTATGTATGTATGTATGTATGTATGTATGCATGCATGCATGCATGCATGTATGTATGTATGTATGTATGTATGTATGTATGTATGTATGTATGTATGTATGTATGTATGTATGTATGTATGTATGTATGTATGTATGTATGTATGTATGCATGCATGTATGTAAGCATAATTGGTCCCCTCCGGACCACCATCGCTCGCAGTGCACTCCTCGAAGAGACAGGACATGTGTCGCGTGAGCTCCTGCACAACATATTTCAATACGATGATCACGGTTATTTTAATACGTATGCCTTCTTTGGTGAGCTCTCCAGCTATATAGTGCGAAAAGTGTAATTCCTTGTATCTTAGGAAAAATGCGTAATTTTCGATGTTAAGGCATTTAATCGTTACGATATTGTAAATGTAGATTGGTAGCTTTTAAGCGATAAGGAACAATTCAAGGCAAAAATAACAAAATAAGAAGAGAGTACCCATACAGATACATAGAGCTCCTAAAAACGCCTGGAGAAGCTTTAGACGTGGTGGGCTACTTGTGGTTTGGTCAACTTGATATTTGGAGATTTCCCAAGTGAAATTTGGAGATGGGCCAACTTGAAATTTGCAAGGGTGCCAAATTTGGAGGTGGGCTAATTTGAAGTGTGGGCGTGGCCCAGCTGAAATTTTGGGGTGACGCCAAGTCGAAATCTAGGGCTGGTCGAACTGAAATTTGGGAGTACGTCAACTTAAGTTAGGGTTTGGGCCGAACTTCAATATTCAGGGTGGCTCAACTTAAATTCTGATTGGGCCAACGGAAATTTGCAGGTGGGCCAACTTGAACTTTCGGCCTGGGCCAACGTAAATTTGGGGGTGGGCCAACTTGAAATTTGGGGATGGGCAAAGTTGAAATGTTAGGATGGGCTATCTTAAATTTGTGTGAGGGCCAACTTGAAGTTTGCATGTGGGCCAACTACAGCGCATCATCAGCGCTCAGGTTGTGGCGTCATCTGCCAAGTTAAATTCAAGCCCCTTTTATACCTCGGCATAGTCTGTATCAACCTAACAGCGTCAAAACATACAGCTGATCTCAATGAGAACAACAAATCATACATCATGCCCTGTCATCAGCATGAAGTGGGGCTAAGCGAAGGATGATTTCATCCCTTAATTCTCGCCGTAGGAGTGAAGAGCAAGTAACAAGCGTGAATTTGGAACGAAGTGGGCACACGTGAACAAGGATGTTAGAAAAAAAAAAATTTGCGTGGCTCTCCTATCGCAAACACCGGAGACCAGTGGAGCTGGACCAGTAAAATAGTGCTAAACCGCACACGAGACGCACGAGTGCCGGCAACGCGTCCCTACGGAATCCGCCAAAAATGCCTACGACGCCGTCCGTGATTCGCGAGGCCAACGCCGTAGCAGACGCCGTGGTTGTCTTCACTCTGTATGGAGCGGCGGGCGAGGAGAATCGATATACCCTAGCAGCCGCCGGGGAAGAACGCTCCTCCTTCCTCTCCTGACCCCACCCTCCCCCCCCGCCTCGCGCGCCACAGGCACGTGGCCACAGGAGAAGGCACGCAGCCGTGCCGCGTTCCTCGCTCATGTGCGCCCAGCTCCTTCTTCCCCGCCAGGCGCTATCCACCCTTGCCGCGTCGATATGCTGCGCGATGCCATTTTAAGGCGAATGCCCTTGTAGGCTCATGGTAAAGTTTGTGTCAACAGACCTGACCGCTGGAGTGTCCGCCGAAGCGTCACCACGCCATAGGAGATGGGACAGATTAAAGACAGATTTAAGAATGAAAAATGATTGACAGTGACAGTGAATGATAACTTTATAGTAGAGATTGGTATAGGTTAATAATGACTAGTAATGACTAATAATTACTTGTAATGACTACTAATGACTCCAAATTACCAATATGTGTAACGACGGTTTGTAATGACCACAATTGATTGTAAATGACTAGAAATTTCTAGTAGTGAGTAATAATCACTAAAATGACTACTAATTATTGTAATGACTACTAATTACTCCGAAATGACCAGTATGTCAAACGAAGGCTTGCAATTACCACACTTGATTACAAATGACTAAACATGCTTACTACTGAGCAGCAATGACCAATAATTACTGAAATGACTTGTAATGACCAGTAATGACTATGAAATTACCAATATGTCTAACGACAACTTGTAAACACTACAATTGATTAGAAATGGCTAAAGATGCTTAGTAATGACTACTAATGACTACAGTATGACAAGTAGGTCTGAAGGCGAATTGTAAGGACTACAATTCCTTAGAAATTACTAATGCTTAGTAATGACCAGTATTGACTGAAGTGACTTGTAATGACTAATGATCACTCAGATATGACCAACATGCCTAACGACAGCTCGTAATTACCACAATTGTTTACTGATGACTAAAACAAGTCAGTGCCCTTCCACACTATGAAGAAGGATTGCCAGCGAAGCTGTGTATCTTAGCCCCTTACTGGCGAACTGCACCTCCGGCGCAGGTCGGCCCGGCATTGCACTAGCTTCGGGATCGGCCAACGTATGGGAACGCTTAACGCCTTCTTCAGCTCCGTCACGGGTCGGCCCGGCATTGCACTATCTTCGGTATCGGCCCACGCATGGGGAGTGCTAACCGCCCGCTTCATCTCCGCCGTGGGTCGGGCCGGTATTGCAGCACCTTAGCGATCGGCCCACGTATAGGGAATGCTTAACGTCTGCTTTACCTCCGCCGCGGGTCAGCCCGGCATTGCACTATCTTCGGTATCAGCTGACGTATGTGGAGTGCCTAACGCCTGCTTCACCTCCGTCGCGGATCACGCCGCTATTGCACTAGCTTCGGGACCGGCCCACGTATGCGAACGCTTAACGCCTCCTTCACCTCCGCCGCGGGTCGGCCCGGTGTTGCACCATTTTCGGTATCGGTCCACCTATGGGGAGTGCTTGACGCCTGCTTCACCTCCACCGCAGGGTCGGGCCGGTATTGTACTATCTTCGGCATCTACTCACGTATGGGGAGTGCCTAACGCCTTCTTCACCTCCGTCGCGGATCGGGCCGCTATTGCCCTAGGTTCGTGACCGGCCCATGTATGGGAACGCTTAACGCCTTCTTCACCTCCACCATGGGTCGGCCCGGCATTGCACTAGCTTCGGGATCGGCCCACGTATGGGGAGTGCCAACCAGCCGCTTCACTTCCGCCGCGGGTCGTGCCGGTATTGCAGTATGTTCGCGATCGGGTCACGTATGGGAAGTACTTAAGGGCTGCTTCACCTCCACCACAGGGTCGGGCGGGTATTGCACTATCTCTGGCATCGGCCCATGTATGGGGAGTTTTTATGCGTTGCATATTGCAATCACTCAGTTCAGCCCTTGGGCGCGGCCGGGCAGCCACCATTGAGGGTATGAGCCATTGTTCATTGCTGCGCGTCTCATATGTGGGTCTATTCTCTTTTAAGTTTGCTATGTTTGTTATTAAGTTGCTTCTATTTTTATGCGTTGCATATTGCAATCACTCAGTTCAGCCCTTGGGCGTGGTCGGGCAGCCACCATTGGCCTTTAGCGTAACCACGTGACGTGACGTCACGATAGCCGGAGGAAAAGCTGGGCCCCAACTCGCGCAATATGCAACGCATTCTTGGCTTAACCAAGCTAGGCCTGGCCATTTTTTTCTTACGACACGAAAATTTCCTTGGAGGGTAGAGGAATACAGCTTCGCTGTAAAGTGCTTAGTAGTGAGCAGTAGTGACTAATAATGAGTGAGATGACTTGTAATGACTAGTAGTGACTACGAAATGACCGAAACGAAATATGTATAACGACAACTTGTAACGACTACAATTCATTACAATTATTAGTATTGACTAATAATGACTGAAATGACTTGTAATGACTAATAATGACTATGATATGGCCACCATGTCTAACGATGGCTTGTAATGGCCACAAATGATCATAAATGACTAACAATGCTTAGTTGTGAGCAGTAATATGACTAAAAGAAAGAAGAAAAAGAGAAGAGGCAAATAGAAAGAGGCGAATGATAAGAGAGACATCTTAAAATAGATCTTAGGGGACCCTGTATTTTTTTTAATACTCTGCTTTCACTCTCTCAATTCTCTCTCCCAGCTCGGCGAAGCGGCAGGCGCAATGGGAAAACCAGCGAGGTTCTAACAGCTTCACTGTAAAGTGGCAGTTCTCGCAGATTCTTACCAGCATAGGTGAAGCACGCGTTTGCCCCTACTTCACCCTTCTAAGCGTGCGTAACTAAATGTAGAAGTGCTCTTGATCTGTTAATATAAATGTCAGACCCATTGAAAAATAACAGAATGCCGTTTCGGATTAAATATTGACATAGGCTAACAGTGATGCCCTGATCTGCCATATAAGTTACGAAGAATTTCAAGCTTCATCCGCAAGCCAGAGACTCAGACAGGCACATTGAGAAGCACCTGCATGGCAACATTGGTTTCGTGAAAGTTATTGGAAGTGAGGAGAAAGCGCTTCCTGTTCTCCACGAAATGCCGACGTTGATCGATTCCCCTGCTAAGATGTAGGTGCACGGCTTCACCTTTAGGTCATCATCTCCCCTGCAGCAGCTTTCTTTAAATCTCCTTGCAGATGAGGGTGCATGCGAAGCGCCATGGCCCAAGTGGAGTAAAATATAAAACGTACCTAATGTTCGCTGGACGGCAAGCATTACGCTTCTTCTTATACTGTACCTTGCTGTGCTTATTCTGTATTCCTTATCTACTATCAAAACATACATGTTTATATTCGGCGTAATGACTCTCACCAAACATTCCCTTTTTTATGGAAGCCCTAATTAATTTCGGCCCTTCTTGGGAGCGCTCCCGTGCAGTTTGGGGAAGAGGAAACGAGCGGGTAAGAGGACTGGTGCTACGCTGAAAGCGTGTTTATCTAGGGACCACGTTAGTCCGAACGCCTCTGGCGAGACACCTGTCGCTGTCGCGAGAAGGAAGCTGAAAACAAGGCTGTGTGTGTTCCCGACCTAATTGAAAACAAGATACACGTGGTTGAATCGACATGTCAGATTACCCAGGTAGCACACAAAGTCTTGGAAACGTCGCCTGGCCATTTTTTTCTTACGACACGAAAATTTCCTTGGAGGGTAGAGGAATACAGCTTCGCTGTAAAGTGCTTAGTAGTGAGCAGTAGTGACTAATAATGAGTGAGATGACTTGTAATGACTAGTAGTGACTACGAAATGACCGAAACGAAATATGTATAACGACAACTTGTAACGACTACAATTCATTACAATTATTAGTATTGACTAATAATGACTGAAATGACTTGTAATGACTAATAATGACTATGATATGGCCACCATGTCTAACGATGGCTTGTAATGGCCACAAATGATCATAAATGACTAACAATGCTTAGTTGTGAGCAGTAATATGACTAAAAGAAAGAAGAAAAAGAGAAGAGGCAAATAGAAAGAGGCGAATGATAAGAGAGACATCTTAAAATAGTTCTTAGGGCACCCTGTATTTTATTTAATACTCTGCTTTCACTCTCTCAATTCTCTCTCCCAGCTCGGCGAAGCGGCAGGCGCAATGGGAAAACCAGCGAGGTTCTAACAGCTTCACTGTAAAGTGGCAGTTCTCGCAGATTCTTACCAGCATAGGTGAAGCACGCGTTTGCCCCTACTCCTGAATTGGTAACATTGCTTGGAGGCAGTTACCATCCAATTCATACTCTTGCATTTTTCAGTCTACTTCTTCCATTCGCTCCGATGTCACTTCTGCATAACTCTAGTCCATCTAATAGCACGCGCACTTTACTATGATAAATTAGACACTTTAGTACACTCCAGGTTTTTCTGTTCATTTTTGTATGTGTACTTGGAATTTTGTTTATGTGCTAGTGTATGTTCACTTTCGAGTTCATTACGAATCCTTTCTGCGACTTTTGTCATTGTCGATGTACTTTTACTTCTATTTGCATTTCTCACACTGTTTGTTCGAACCTTGCATAAGCATTACATTTTAATAAAGTGTTTTTGCTTTGTCACAATGTTCTCATTTCATGCACTCTTGGCATGAAGGGCTTGGTCTGGCCACCTGCCAAGACGTGGCCATTTGTTCTTTGCAGGATGTCATTCCCATTGTGGTTGTAAGCATCGTAGCTTACTAAAGGCGGTATTAAGGATTTATTATTCCTAACAGGCTCATTTTCGTGCGACTTGGTAGACGATGCGCCGGCCATGCGAGGAACAGTGCTTGGCACTGCGCCATGGCTCTTACAGTCAACACCGACGCTTCTACTCATCTGGGGCGCGATTGGAGATCGTTGTTCGAAACGCCCGATCAGTTTCACCTCACGCGATTGGCCTAGGCCGTGCCAACGGGTGCGGCTGACGACGTCTGCGCGGCATAGGCCAGTCGCGTGAGGCGAAACTAAACGCGTGTTTTGAACAACGATGTCTGATCGCGCCTGTCACCCGCGAAAATTAGCTTCAGATGATCGTAAACCTTTCAAGACCGCTTCTAGACCAGCTTTTTGATAACGTCCTAAAAACGTTTAGAAATTGGTTACGAATAGTTATGGCAAAGGGATTACTTGTGTCTTTCCCAATCCTATTTCTAGACCAGCTTTTCGAATAAGTCTTGCAGACCTGTTCTAGATCGTCTCAAGAAAGTAATTAAGCCGGACATTAGCAGAGATATACGACGTTTTCCCGCCGAAGTTCTCTCATTCGTGTCTTCTTTAACCCGTTTTTATCGTCTTGGATAAACGCTACGAAAACGTTACGTATCTCTTTTGTGCTACCTGGGTATCGCATTGTTTTCGGTCCTACTCCAGCCCCACCTTCTTCTCTGAGCTAGCGAAGGCCATCGTACCTCACATCATACCGTCTATAAATTTACGATTGGCGCATTCAATGGCCAATCGTTGCCGTGATAAAGTGAGTACTTGAGAACCTAGTGGAAATTTTCGAGTACATCGCGCCACTTATTGACGCGTCACACTAACGCCTTCTCTCATATCGCGAAGCATATTTTGATGTAGGGCACGCATGTAGTCTCTATCCTTGGGGACCATCTTCTACATTATGTGGGTGGGCTTTTGCCTGGTCCACACTGCAGGCAAGGTCAACATGTGTTGTGCGCAAACGCGCTGCCGTAGCCGCTCTTGAGATCAAACGCAAAACAGGTGAATAAAATATAAAGGAATGAAATCAGAGGCACCCCCTCCGCTCTCCCTTAGTTATTTCCTGATACAACTGAGGTTTGAATTTCGACCGGACTCTATGCAACAGTACGGCATCTGCGATAACAAAACATCTTCCAAAACCACTATGCGAAATTATTTTCCTTAGCGCAGAGTGATGAAATGTTACGTCTTCTGCTATCAGTCTCTCTTCTTAATGTCCTTATAAATGCACATGGCAATACCAAATATCAAAAGCGCGTCTGCACGTAGCTTACGGACTACATAAACTACACGTTAAAAACTGGAAACTTAGGCGACAAGACAATCGTTTCCAGCGTTGAATCCAGCGGGTGGTCCCCATGCAGGCAGATGATAGGTAAATATCAGTACAGCCTATTCGAGTTCACAATAAAAGTGTAGCTGAACACCAGTTTTTAAGACCACCGCACATATCATTCAAAACGGCGATCTCAATCTAGCCGTGCGCTTTCCCAGACGTTTTCGAGCTAGTCGACAATGTCAGCTGGTGGTCCTTGCTCTTGTCCAGTGTAGTGGCGCGCAACACAGTGTTGTCCGTGCAACTGCTGGAAGTGACAACACGCGCCACCACAGGCGTCGACAGCAGGGAGTCCAAGGAGCTGCCGAACGTGCTCCAAGGTGTGCTGCTGCTAGTTCGGAAAGGCTTGGAATCAGAGACACAGAGTTCAGCATTAGTTCAGCTTCGTGCCGAAAAATAGGGATCTTCCAGCGATAATCACTTGACAATAGGTCCATACGAACACTCAAGAGTGTTTTGCCCAGGAGCTAGGGTGCTTAATAATAATGCGTTAGACCACTTGCTAGATTGCTGTAAATTAGTTTTTCTCTTTCATGACTTCTTGTGCAAAGCAAACACGAATATAGCTGCGCGTGGCAGATGACCCAAAAATATGGATGAAACAAGCTCAATTGACATCGCGGTGAAACATTTGTTTCAGACATTTCAAGGCGCACAACGCGGTCACAATTGTCGCAGTGTTTTCAATCATGTGGCTCCTCAAATCGCCAGTGAACGTTGAGCTCGCTTTCATAAAGTTTGGGCGTTAATCACGGAACGAACTAGCACCCTTGGGGGTGCAAATTTTCACTGCTCAGATGTCGCCATTGCTGCATATAGTGCGGGTACATCGCCTACCGACCATACCCGAATAATATTGTGAACCAGAGTTTACGTATGCATTACTCCATACTGCACTGCGATGAGGCCAAGCTGAAAATGCTGAAGCAACTCAGGAGGCCACACCATGGCGCCACGGTGCGCAGTGATCCCTTCCTGCAGTGTTTCCGTGTGTCTTGCTTAAGCTGAACCTACAAATAGACGAACCCGTATATACACGGGTTCGTATCAAACCTGCGGCCGTTTTTATTTATGTTTCAACCACTTCCATTTGCACTTATTAAAGTAAAGCAATTACGTGGGCACTGCAGGCGCATTTTTACCGTCAGCACGTTTTTACGTGCTGCATAAAGTTCAAGAGCGATGAAATGGTCGTCGCGCGCCGTGTGCTGTATGTGGCAATGAAAGCGTTCGAGGAAATCTCGCGAACGCAAGCGAGGAGAGCAGGGAGGAAGTGCGCCTTCTTCCGTACTGCGCAAGTATCTGGGTGGGTGGTGTTCCGCAGCACGCTGTGTTTTCCCGGCTTTGTTCACGCTGATGCAAGAACTAAGACCATGCACGAAGGTGAACTCGCTCGCTGCTGCTGCCGCGCTTCCACATTGGAACGTTGTGACAGTGAGTTGTTGCAGCGAACAGGTGAGATGTGTTCAATTTCGTGCGTGCGTGACAGCATGCTTGTTAATTTAGTTAGTGTGCCTATGTTTATGAGTTTATAGGCCGATATTACTGCTATCCCTACTTCGTATAGTTGAAAAACTACTTCGTATGAAAAGTTGCATTGGTGTACTACTTGCACAAGTCATATAAATGTCGTGTTGTAAACTTTTTATCAATAATACGGGAGCAACAGCGTCAATGTCCGTTCTAATCAAGATGACATTCGTCCTATTGTGCAGCAAAGTAAAATTGACGCATTGCCCCGCGGAGGGGTCAAATAGTGACAACTTGTGTACAACTGTTTGAAGTTACCGTAAATTATGCGGTTTAACATACTACAGCAACCCTGTCAACTTTCATAAAGCGATTTCCTGGAACGGCGTTGCACTTCACGGAACACTTTGGGGACGGATGTTTCGTACTCGCGGTAATGTAGTGCGAGTTGTTCAAAGGAATGATGCTGCGAGAGGCTGACGTGACTTGCTCGGCATAGAAGTGTATATTTCGGTGGACGCCCACCTAAGGAGGTAAGAAAGCGCGATGTACCACAGAAGCCTTCTAATCCGTTCGAAATAAAACACATCCACGTAAGCACATACATACACATCCAACACACGGGCACACACACACGCACACGCACACACACACACACACACACACACACACACACACACACACACACACGCACGCACACGCACACGCACACACACACACACACACACACACACACGCACACACACGCACACACACGCGCACACACACACACACACGCACACACACACAAGCACACGCATACGCACACACAAATGCAGTAGTTTATCTATTTATTGAATCGGTACTTCGGACCAAGGGACCCCGGTCAACAACGACTTTCAGGGACTATGCGCACCTGCAAGCCTGCTGAACGTTGTCCGAGCAGCTCGGATTCGCTTTCCGGTTGCACTACCGATGATGAAGGTGCGACGAGCTCCTCCGGGAAGGCCACATGTTTCGAGGGCGACTCGGATCTCGGCGCGCACTTGTGATTCGTAGGTGACTGAAGAGCTGAACGCAGCCCGCCCTTGCTCGAAGATAGCTCGGACTGCGCAAATCACAGGCGGTGACAAAAGTCACCGGCTCGGCGTGAAGTATTAAGTCTTTAAACGTTTTTAAAAGAATAGTGCATTTATCCATAAAAGCTTGCTGCAATGATGTATCTAGGCTCATATAAACAAAAAGCGTCCGCTACGCAATGAATTAGCAGAAAGCCACTTAAAGATAATTGACAGTGCGTGAAATACTGGACATTGTGTTTTTTTCTTTTTTGTGTAGCTGGGAGGGAGTAACCTAGGGGCAATCAGGAAATGGAACCTTCTTATGAATGTAGCCACTGCTACAAGAAGGGCCACTATAGTGATTGCTTCTACATTCATCAACGCTACAAGCTCCATCCAGCTGCGAAAGACAACCCGAAAATTTCCATTTCAGGGGAGCAGTAAGAAGATCGCGCGTTGGCGAATAGTGAGAGTTGGTTCAGATCAATTTTAGGTGTTCAAATTAGCGCAAGTAACACCGGCCGAAGAAAAGACGACATTATCCCTTTCTTTCTCTCTTCCTCCCTGTTTCATATGCACCTTTCCGAAGATTAAAGAACGTGTTTTCAAGGCCTGTCGGACTGTCGCCGAGTCGCAACCTTGCCTCAGTGCTCTGGCGACTGGCGCTCGGCGTTATCTCCGTGTGGCACGGGATCAACGACGCTGGCGACCGTTCCGCAGCCACTTGAGCCGACGACGAAGACGTCGAGGACAGTATGAGCCGCAAGTGCGGGTACTTCGAGTACATCTCCTCGCCGCTCAGCACGGGTCGCACGAACGGCTCTTCCGGGGCGCTGCATAGCCCGCGCAGCTCTGTCACCGAGTTCAGCTGGTTGGTCAGTTCCGAGGAGCGCTCGGCGACCGCTGCCAGCCACGAGTCACGTGGGCTGTAGAAACCACCGCTGAACAGCTCGCTGTCCATGTGCTGCTGCTGCACCGGCGAGTCGGTGTTCTGCGACGCTGGATGAAGCTCGAGCGGACCGCTAAATGTCTGGTCGCCAATGCTCGCCTGGGACCATACGATAAGCGTCGGTGCGGACTCCTTGTCGCCGATGTAGCTCTTGGCCCAGCGCGGACCGGAACTCCTGGGGTCAAGAACGTAGCAAAATGAAGCACCACGGTACGTGAGAGCCCTACCAGGACGTTCAACGTCGCCCTTGATGCACCTACGTATGTAGAGGATGACCCTATCGAAAAAAAACCCACGTGTTTCATGAATGTTACATCTGATAATACCAAAATATATATCAAAACATGCGCACATCAGATCCTCATATGTTCGCGTGGGATTATTGTCTGTGGGACACATACGTTTCGTTTAAATAGGAGAATCTTCCTGCAAGCAACTTCACTCCTGAAGAGGTGGGACACTTAAAATTGAAATTGTTGGTAAATACAGGACGACAAGCGGGTGCAAGCAGTATTTCGGTGCTTTTT
Organism: Dermacentor variabilis; assembly: GCF_050947875.1. Classification (NCBI taxonomy): domain Eukaryota; kingdom Metazoa; phylum Arthropoda; class Arachnida; order Ixodida; family Ixodidae; genus Dermacentor; species Dermacentor variabilis. The sequence goes on from NC_134570.1 coordinate 104,319,682, forward strand.
CTTGCACGAGAGAAGTTCGCCTTGCTGAGGCAAGTAATTCATTCATCCAATTTATTTGCATTCCGAGTTTATGCTTTTGCAAACATGTGAAATAGTTCAACGTAATCCAATTGCCATAATATTGCCATAGTAGCAAGCGCATGCCACTCTACAAGAAGTCGAAAGTTTGCACGAAACTGAAGAAACTATAGTTGTCTATTGTGGAGGGTAATTGTTGTGTGACATGCACGAATAAGTTTACCCCGCGGCTGACAGTGCGCGCGAATTGCGCCAAAATTTATGCTACGGTGTGCGGTTTCCTAGTGTCGAGGTCCATGAGGAAAGGAAATGGTAGTTGTCAGCTGTTTCGAAACGACTCCTGCTGTTGCGATATCGGTTACCTGACGCCTCTTCGAGTATTCTGCAGTAATTATGGCCCTCCATAACTGACGACAGCGAGGAGCACTGTCTCTCTCAGCTTAGGAACAACAGCTTTTCACGGGGCCTACACAACGCCGGGCGACGAGACGCGTGGCTGTGCAAGCAATGCCGTCGAAAGTCCTGACGAAGGTTGCGCATAGCGTAGTTTATCACCGATATTTATGTTTTATTTGTTTATTGATTCAGGTACTTTCCTGGCCGTGAGGCGCTACAGAGAGGAGCGGTAGTATGAAAAACAATAGAAATAAAATACAACAACAGATGTATGAAAATAAAAGGAGCTCACACTTGTTGTCTTACACTTTGCTATTTGTTCTTTTGTTTCTGCGATTTCGCAACTAATTTGTGATAACATGGAAACACAATGCAAAATGATGACTACATTACCAAATATGCCAATTGGGCAGCCCGTACAGTGTGCGTGACCGCGGAAAACTCTATATTATATTTGTATTGACAACTGCTACGACAATTTTCTGTCATCCGATGCAGAGGCTTCGACAATTTCTTCAATTGTTCGCGTCACGTATATACACCTTTAAGCATGGTGTTCTGTAAATGAGATTAGCACCTCAGTTCCTAACCTTCTGACGGGCCCCGATCTTTGTGAGAAGCACCCCTTGAAACTGGAAATGTGCGGCAACTCAACTCGTAGCGCAAATGGCAAGCTTTGTTCACTTCGTCAGTCATGAAACCAATGAACAGGATATGCGAAGTGACGAACCATTGCGTGGAGGCGCAGAAGCAAACTGCCAGGATGATGAGGACAAAGCCTGAAAGTGGCAGCAGGAGGCTCGTCCAGGAGCTTGAAGGGTCTGCAACAAGGAACATCGTTAAGATCACTTACTGCCTGGATGTAAGTCTTTCTGTATGAGCAATCTTTTTTCTTTCACGAAAAGCCTGTTCACGAAACGCGCAGTCATTTCTAGCAATGATGCGCTTCATTGTTATGTAAGAGTAAAATGACAAAAAAAAATGGTGAGCGTTGGCATTTCAGCAATTTTCAGCAGATTTGTGTCAGCCCATAACAAAGCTACGACGTTTGCGAAGCGCTCATCGATCAGGTCCAAAGCATCTAGTTCGAAATATTGCATTTAACGAAGAATGGTAAAGACGGACTTTTCATATTATATTTGGCCGCGTTTGGTGTTAAGTTTCGGTGTTTATGTTTGCAAGCAAGGAGACCTAAAGTTTACCCATACTTTAGAGTGTCTAAAATCTAAACAGTTTTCTTCAGTCGACTGCTTTTCGGCAGCACTGCGCGTCGTAAAAATATTGTGAGTGGTATACAGACAGGTGTACACCGTAATCAAAGGAACATGACAACAACCAATATGTCCAGATATGATGGCGTGGCAACGCTGACATTCTCGCACGGCTGATACGGCTTCGATATCTTGTCGGGCTGAAACATTAAACTCAAGACGGTAAGGTGTTGGCGGTTACGAACTTGCATTAGAGCGTGGTAAATATCGTGACGCACCTCTCTTACAATAATGCCGCATAATAAATATCCCTTACAGGGGCCTACTGTTAAGAAATGACAGTCTTAATGTACTACACATCTCTTACTGGTTTGTTTATTGTGTCACAAGATATATTTCATTGAGGAATCTTACTCAAGAAAATTATTCTAAGGAATCACTATACGGACACAGCCGTACAGTCAACATAACATAACTGATAAATACGCAGCAGTAGACAACAACAAGAATTCACTTTTGGATCTTTCAAGGATTACGATATAGACACCCGCGCCCAGCTCACGTATCTTGAAACCAGACACGCTGTACTGCGATTGATTTTCCTGTAAACTCAGTAGCCGTGGTGACTGTCATAAGTGCGCTGTAGACATTTTTAAAAACAGCTAGTGGATCCGACACGCAAGGCAAAAGCCAACACAAAGAAGCGCTTAAATAAGCAACATTGCCTTATTGCTTGCCTACTCCTATTATGCAAAGTGAAGTGCACGCGCAAGGAGAACGGACCAGAATGTTGCATCAAACACGTGTCTAGCAACAATATCAGGGTGCATGGAAAGTGATGCGCAGCTGCAGTGGTGTATCTCATCTCTTCCGGCTGGGACTGCGGTGATTAAGGGACTCTATGTAACTTTTGGAGTTCTACCTCGATACAATATCAGAGATCAACGCTACCAGAAGCTACGGCCATGGGTACAACTTTACCAGCTCCGCTCACATGATCGCCCTGGTGGTCTCGTGCTAATCGTCAGTGCCTAATACTTGAACTTTGGCTTAATTTGACGTCCGAGTACGGCGGTTGTATTGCTTAGTCGAAATCTCTAGCGTCTTCTAACTTATTGTGGCCTCAGAAAAAAAAAAACACCGTCTACTGTCCTTGTGGGCTCCGTTTTATTCCGGAGAAAAGTTGCTTCACAACGCTAATAAAAAACTGACGTTCCTTTTCCTTTCTTTACGGGGTCGGCATGGCGAAGGAGAAGGGGTCACTCCCTCTGTGAAGTAGCTGATGGTTTCTTTAGAAAGGCGCACTCGAAATTTCTTTGTGCTTCGGCCCCATCTCCTGAGGTGATGCTTGTTAACGTTTTCAAGAAGCTGATTCAAAAGATGACCCACGTTGTTAGATTTAGCTCCCTATTGTTGAACAATATATTCGCAGCGTCTTCCAATGAGTAGTGTACGTGGCACTGCTTGTCCTTGCAGCTCCTGTCGTTGAACGTCGCCATCCTTTCTAGCAATATTTCTGTGTCTTCAATCGATAATCCACTGAAGGTCTGTGGCATCCTCGGTTTCGGCCGCATGATAGGTGACACAGGGTTGCCATTGTGGTTGCGGTCTTAGCCATGAGCCTGTTCTGCTCGTGTATAGGTCCGTACTCCGGCAGCAGTCCTTGCAATCGGCGGCTTGCTCGTTGTTCGGTGGCGACATAGACATGCTTAGTGGCTTGGGCTTTCTTTGCCACTAACAGACTGTGTACAGTCCGCAAGGAAGCATTGCCACCAGGAATCCTCTTGTGGACATTATAGATTCGCACAATTAGGTCGAATTGGGTAGTGGTGCCTCTGTGAGCAAATCAGAGAAGCCGTAGCAGCCCTCTGGGCCGGCTCTGTGCCAGTCAGAGCTGACGAGATAGCCACTCAAAAAGCACGATGATAGCAGTGGGCATACTCGGCGATCGTCAAACTCTTATCTGCAGGTAAAGAGCGTAGGCTGTTTAACGTAAGTAATCGTACCTTCTAGAGTAATTGATGGCGCTCGCACACGTTCTAAAATGCACAACACCATCCGCGTCGCGCATGAAGTATGATAAAGCAAAGTTTGGTGACAGCATGGGCAACAAATCGAATCAGCCATGAGATTCAAGAAAGTTCTCACACAGGAGGCGCGTCTTGAGCTGAGCGATAACGTTGTAAGATTTGCTAGCGGGTAAAAAACGGTGACCGGAACAAGATAAACAAGTACACATGTCAATAGGCGAGCTCTTCGCCTTGCAAGTGTAGCGATGGCACGCACACACACACACCTTTCTCCTTTTTGCAAACTCATCGCTTCACAGATTTCACTTTCGTTTTGTCCTCGATACCGCAAGTTCTTAAGATACGGCATAGCTATATATTCGGTAAGCAACTGCCATCTCTGCAATGACCAGCATAGTGACTTCCATGTTAAGCATAAGGTGAATACGAATGCCTCTGACAGGCAATAAGTAATGCACATAACCGTCTGTCCTACACAGCATCGGCTGTGCGACAACCGGATTTCATACATTACCACACCCATGCATTCGACGTATTTTTTTTCCGGCTTCTTTATTTTTCTTTTTCACATTGTTGATTATTTTCCTTTTGACGGTTAACTTGTGCGAAAAGACTGCCTAGACTTTTTTTTTACGTTGAAAAGAAGTTCCACTCCCATCTCCAGATGATGTTCTGTACATTGCGCGCCGCTTTTTTTTTCAGAACAAGGCATGAACCAACCAGCCGACGTGAACACTTTTGCTGTGGACAGTAAATCCAGCAGTTTACTTGCAAAGAGTCGTTGGTTTGTAGCGCAACCACGGTCATTGAACAATTTCACCTATTGAAAACGGCTACCTAATCTATAGGGCTGCTTAAAATAGTTATTTAACAGCAACAACTTCGATAAATACGTTTTTTTTCTTTATAGCTGGTCAAAAGTACTCGCTGCCCTGCATAAGGACATTTCTGTAATTTGGCCTACTTTAGTCTCACCGTGGCGTACAGCGCGCCAAATGAATTTATTTTAACCTGTTTCTGTGTAAGTACCTCAGCACTCTCAATCTTAATGCAAGTAATTTAGAGTCCACTGCAATGCACCACCATAGGCTTCGCTCTTTAGTCTACTGTGAGCACTGCCCAACGCTTTCACCAGAAAGGTTATGCCCCAAACTTTGATTAAGCGAATGAGTGTCTTCATAAATCTCAAATCTCAATCAAGTTACGCGGTCATGCGGTATTGCCGACCTAAGACAGTAGTTAGGGGTGATTTTCTATTGCTCAGTTTCTTTTTTGTCACCCATCCCAACCAGTGGCCGATATCAGTTATAACGTAATCATGTCTTCCTGGCAGCCAATGAAAACGCCGAGAAAAGAAAATCGAGAGTGAATTGAGAAAGTAGCATTTCCGCATAACACGGCTCTTTAATACTTGCAGCGCTCAACTTCGCATGGAAGGTATTCTTGCGATCCTCTTGAAATACAAAAATTCTGTAGTAACCACAGAATATGATTGTCAAACTAAGTGAAAGTATGCGTATCGTCTTCTGGCTAAAGCGACTTCGCGTACTGCGTCTCTCTGCACAGGTCTACGTGTCAGTCTATTAACGCGACAGCGTTAAGGAGCTCGTGTAGCAGAAAAGCCGGTGTCGTCGGTGTCGGCGGCGTTGGCCGTGAGCGATAAATTCCAGCAGGCACTTCATGAATAAAAAACAACTTGTAAGATGGGCTGGGTGGGAATCGAACCAGGATCTCCGGAGTGTGAGACGGAGACGTTACCACTGAGCCACGAGTTTTTTTTTTCCCACTGAGCCACGAGTTCGATGCTTCAAAGCGGTACAAAAGCGCCTCTAGTGAACGCGGTGTTGCCTTAGAAACGAGCTGTTTCTGCTCAGGCGTGCGTCGCTTGCTCAGGCGCACATTTTGTTGTCGCGCCGAACGCTGCGTTGCTCGACGCTCACCGCGTCCGATGCGGGATGCGGGATGCGGGGGCGCGTAGTCGCTGCGCCGTATAGCGCGTCTTACACCCCTTGGCGGGTCGACGGGAACGCTGTCGCGTTCCACTCTTGAAGGCGAAGCTTAAGCGTCCTCCAATTTTTTCCATTCTGAAGGCATTTGTGTACCATCTCTTTACGGAGAGTTTGAAGCGGGTGCTGGAACGTGCGCACACTTTTGAGTGATACGTGTTACAGAATACGTTATGCTCGACGCGTCCTTTCTGCAACGATCACATTTGGAGATAATTTCACTCGCGCGACGTATAGAAAAACTGCTACCACAGGTGTACGAGTGACGGAATCCTTGGCACAGTACCTTGTAGGCAGTTGTAGCACAACGCCGGGAACGCACTCGGTCGTAGACGCCGTCGCCTTCTGGTGTTAGTGCCCTGACATGACGCCAAAGTGAGAAGTATCCCCAAAAGTGATCATCCGAGAACAGCGTCGCCCCCAAGGCGCCCGTCGACGTCGGCACTACCCTCTTCCCACAACACCCCTTCCCCACCATCAAGCCTCCTTTCCATATTTCCATCTTCGCATTACACCTCTCCACAATCCTCCCCTTCACAGTCTAAACACCGAGCGCAGCTTCAAGATAACACACTGTCCATCCTCAACAAAAGATCGCTTCATAAACATGGTCTGGAGAGTAACATACCGACAGTTTGGATGACAGTGCAGTTGTAGTCATCCCAGGGTTGAAATCCCGGCGGACAGCTGCACTGGCCGGCGAGACACAGAGCCGACGAGGAGCAGTTGGTGTCCGCCGTGCAAACCGCACCCAGAGAATGCGCGAACAAGGAAGCGGCTGCTTGTTACCGTGCAATGCGGCGAATAAATGAGAATAATTATTTTAATGAAATAATGTTGCTCGTTCCCAAAATGAGTCTATAAAGTTTCCTAGTGATAATAGCAACTCAGCGAAGTTAATTGACTTCGCGCAGCAATCATGTAAACGAAGAATTGAATAGTGATTTAACGGTAAATCTGAGGAATGCGTTGGCCTTACGTCGCATCTCTTGGGTGTCCCGCATCCGCGATGGAAAGAACAATGCAAAGCGTTACTGAGGGGATCACTGGACACACATGCTGACTCTTCGAAGAACGAAGTGCAACTACTGAGGGTGGTACGGAACCGACCTCCGTCAGTCGCACACGCTTTTTTCTACTTTGGCACTCCTAATAGCAACACATCAAAAGAAAAAGAAATGACTGACAATCTTTTCTAATCTGCAAGAACACTACCAGAGGGACAGGCACATGAAGAGCTTTGTGCGTCTTTGAAAAAGCCCACTTAATGAAACACAAATTTTGACAAGGTAACCTACATGCATGTATGAATACAAGGTGCGCCAGCTAACTTTAACCAGAGTTAGAAGTATGCAAATGCCACTTAGCTGGACAGAACCAGGGTAACGTTATTTGCAGTCGCTTGCAGTTACTTAAATAATCTTTTTCCTTCCGCCTCATTACGTAATTAGCCTTAACTATTTAATTGACTTCTCGAATATAATTAGAGGAAAATCGTAAATGAGAAATTGTAGAGGAGAATGAACAACTCCCAATACAGCTTTCTGTAGCTCAATACGCGCTGCATAAATGTATTTTTCCGAGCGTGAATGAAGCACGCGAACACACGCAAAGTGCCTCGAACGGCCAGTCGCACGGCAATTTTGCGTGCACCTTGCGTGTCCCTGATTGCCTTTCAACTGACACATACGTGAATCGTAGATATCTTGTTAAAAAAGAAAGAAGCATTTGCGTCAGCTACCTGACAAAGACGGGTGTTGCGTCAATTACTGTGCGAGAACTTTGTGGTGTGGCGTGATTTTCAAAGTCGGTTAATCTTGCCACAGTGTAACAGATCACATCAGCAGTACGCCCTATGCATAAGACATTGATGCATTGTTTTAATTTCGATTACCTAGCAAAAACTTTATATTTGTTCTACTTAATTACTTAATTAGAATTGATTGTCTATCCTGTTTGTATTATACGTATCCTTATTGGCATGTCTAAGGTAAAGACATCCTCGACACCAATATAAGATCAGATGGGCGCTCCTAATTCCTACCTTTAATAACTACCGCAGAAAACTAGACAAACCAATGCCGCAATTACACCGCGTGCCGCGACTACTACGCCCTTTTAATCTGCCAATGAATGGACTAGGACCATTCTTTCGGGGTTCTTCGTCCGGCCATTCAGCGTCATCACGAAGTTACAAGGCGCACGTTGGAGCTCAGTAATAAAGCGTGATAGATGTGTTGTCACAGTTAGCCTATCGGCATCGCGACCCAGCTAGCGCCTTTTGGATTTGGACAATACCGCAACATAGCCTAAAAGTATGCCACGGCAGCCAACGTAACCAATGGCCTGTCGCAATGACGAGGCCACCTGATCAGGCACAAAGTTGCGTTTGTTCGTCGGCAGCAGGCTTGAGAGCAACGCGATAGCATTTCTCCAATCGGGCCGCCACTAATAATAGAACTATTTTACACAAGCTATTACTTAGAACTTTCTCAGTTTGCGTGATAGGCGATACGTTGTCGTGATACGTGATACGTTAGGTCAATTCAGCATGTGCACCACCTCACCACAGTACCGCGGTAGACATCACGCGAGACAACACTTTAGTGTACCGCCATCGTGCACCGTGCTAGAGCGTAGTGTCAAATCGTTCATTCGACTGGTCGCCTGTATCCGCAGAATCAGATTCGAGTACATCCGACGTTCCTCGATCTCAGATGCAGAGCACAAGCACGCGAGCCGAACGTGTGAGTCGCTTTCCGAGGCCAAAGTGACAGAGAGGCAATCATGTGACCGCATAAAATGCCAAATTGCGTCTAACAAAAGCACCCGACACTGCCCGACGCGGTGGCGGGATGAACATCCTTTGTGACTCCAGCATAAAGCGGCCAATGTTACAGTGGACCGTCGCTAACAGCGGTGGCGCTCTGTTGTGGTGACACGTTGGAAAACGCACTCAGTCGCGACGGCTGCTCCGAAGACAGGTCTTGCAGCGCCTGATAGCGCTTGACGCGGCAGGAGAGCAATCGAAAAGGGCCGGCCGAACGCTAAGCACGGGCTGTCTTTCGACTAGTCGAGGACAACGTTGCTCACGAAAGCAGTCTGAATCGCTCTGAAGAGACCAGTCCGAGATACTAATAGGTAGGAATTATGCTCAACCCTAATTAGGTGGCGTCATCTGATAGTTAAAGGTCAAACTGCTTTCCCGTCTTGGTGTTATCTGCGTAAGCCAGGTGGTATCACAACAAGCAGCTGATCATAGTCATAAGGACAACATATGGCGGATGTTTTGTCCTCCGCATTAGATCTTATTAATGACTGGTTCTTCTTTCAGGACGAAGAGTAAGTACCAAGGTCGTATTATGGAACTAAGAGGGTGATCTTGGCCGTCTTCGCGTTCTCATTTGTTGGCAGTCATGGTGACCAGCAGTAGCCGCCCCAACATAGCTCATGTTATACGAGGTGCATGCACTGACGGCCTAGCGTGCCACCTATCGCTGTAACGCTTAGCGTATAACGCAAGGATAACACCCTCATATTTCCCACTTTAATGTGTTATAAGAGAAAAAATAACAACTACCAATTTCAAAAGTAGGTCTGCGCAAACAATGTCGACGATACTGTAAGACTTTTCCAATTGCTAACAGGTAAATACGAGAGTATTTACGAAGATCATTAAATATTTAGCCCATTGAATAATAATGAAATTCATGCTCAGTTATGAGCCTTCTCTCCCTATACATCTTTGAAATCTTGACCGCCGCCAAATTATTATCTGTTGCCTTTAGAGCACTCTGCATGAGAGCAAGTCACGAATTTCACCAGCTGTACTTCTTTTGATTGCTTCAAGTATTCGTCACTCCTCACTAGACAATAGCTTGGTATATGGCGATCTGCCATCCTTGAAAGCCTGTCTTGTGTCGACAGCAACATAGTTTTTGAGCATGCGAATTTCACCTGTGGCGTAGCAGAGACTGCCATGCGCGGTCATTGGCCCCGGGGCTGCGGATGGGCAGATGCACAGGTTGTTGGAGCAAGCCATGTTTGGGTCGATGGCCGTGCACTCGTCCGTCGTGTTGCAAACGGCGTGCGCGAATGCTACATGGTTGGGAAAAAAGAGCATTTTCTGTAGGTAATCAATATAACAGTGTATCCAGTAGGTAAACAGTGTAACAGCGGCTAAACATTGTATCCTAGTGGGTAAAAAGTGCTACTGAAAGCATGGAAGGGAAATAAAGTATCAATGTTTCACATTTGTTCCCTGGAACTTGCTTAAAAAACACTTGCATTTAGAGAAGCAGCCACTAATTTATTGACAGTTTGTTTTTAACAGTCCAGAAAAACCTCTATTTAAATTTATCAGATAAAAAATTCGGATGGACACATGAACCTTATTGCATAAAAATAAGGCGTAAAATACTGCCACTGAGTCTCTGACGTTTTCGAAAAGAAAGGGCTAACTCTGTAAACGCTTCATGCTACATGTCTGCGACAAGTCTATGGCGCATGCGCCATGTTTCGAGGACTTCAGTCTCCTGTCGCTGGCCTATTTGGGCGTATTTTTCAGAGCAAGAAATTTATTTCGAAGTCTTTGTCCGTCCTGTCCCGTCGCAATGAGAATGCAATCTTCTGTTATTTTTTTCGCTGGGGTCTTGAAATGTTCATATGTAAAACAGCGCCAAAAACACGGACAAGGGAGGACACAGGACGAGCGCTGTGTCCTCTCTTGTCCGTGTTTTTGGCGCTGTTTTAAATATGAATTATCCGTACCAACTAGCTCGCACCCAAACCCTTCTGAGTCATCTTGAAATGTGTTTGACTTCCGCTGGCACAGATCTCGCAGTGATCACAGTAGGTGCAACTATACGTTTTGCTTAAAAGCATAGTGCGCCATATGCTTTGCTGTATTGCTCATAATGAGGTTACAGCGATATGCTTTGCAGATCTATATTCAATCGGAAGGGCAACGTCGGCATTCTTGTGATCGTAAAGCAAACACTTTTTAAACTCCATGCGTTGTTTCGGCCAATCAGCAGTTCAATAACGGTTTACTTTTTATCGTAAAGCAAACTGCATTATTTTAAGTAGAATTTATCGTTTTCAAAACAATTATGGAGCTGGACATGTAACAGTAGTTTTTTTTTACGCTCCCTTTCACAAAGCCGCTTTGGCGTATTAACAAGACGAGCGTGGTCTTATTGAGCTCTACAACATTTTGCAGAGTTCCCGAGAGTTTATGTTTAACTGGGTTATCGAATCAACCAAAGGTGACATCACCCAAATGATCAAACGTTCTCGCTTCAAGTACCCACATATTAGAAACGTTGCACTGCCCATGCATGAAGAGCAAATTGTATTCAACGTGGACTATATTTTCTCAACTTTTCCCTACTTACAATTCGCCCCGGTAGTGCCCGACGCTTCAATGAAGAAGGCGCCCATAGTTCAGTGCGTAACTGGCGGTAAGCGAGTGATGGCTGCTCGTTCTGTGATAAAGAAATTGCAATAATGTAAATTTAGCGAGGCATTCTATGCTATTCTGTTGGTACATTTTCCACACATAAGGCACGTTCATTCGGATATGGGACGTTCATATGCGGCCTCCGTAGAAGAATGTTTTGTGCCGGTATTGTTGGAGTAGGTATATCGTAGTTTGTTGCCCATGTAGTTTAGAACGCCTTCGTTGTGCAATATCTATAATCAATAAAGAGGCAAGAAGTGCTAGGCCACATGTCCAGAGGCTGCAAGTCCAGAAAACACGCATGCGTGCTTTATAAATAAAAAAAGGTTTATTGAGGTCTAGACTAGGACAAGAGCACATTTCAGGTGCATATTCAATGTATTTAAACATCCTCTTTATCGTTTCGCAAATAAGCCGGCGATGGGTTCCTTCAGCTAAATGAAGACTTCATTATCAATTTGTTTGTTCTAGTGCGATTTGTTCAGAGGAGGCTTGCTGAGCCGAAATGCTGGAAATATAGTCCACTATAATATCACTGCAAACGTGAGGTCAATTGAGGTGTTATTAAAACACAGATGAAATTATAGGCATCGTGCACCTTCTGCACGTTGCCTGCTACCACATAAGATCGCCTATGCGTGCGGTTGCTAGGGGTTCATATGCGCAATCTGCTTGAAGGAGCCGGAGGCAGTGCCTCCGTCGATACAGGCGTATGTCACTGTGCATCTGCAACTGCTTACCTTTTTTTTCAGTACGCGGCGCTGAACCTGCAAGTTGCACAAGACCGTCCTCCTGGACGCAAACAAGGGGACCAGCCTCCACTTGTCGAGTCTTCTTCTTCTTCTTTCTTAACTAGCTTCACGCGGGGACTCCTCAGTAATGACGATGAAAAATGTCGCTGTGCTATGATGAAGTAAAATGGCACGTTCATATATATATAAACGAGGGCCTTCATTCTCCTTTGGCTTTATATTGTCATCATTAACGAAATGGAGCCTGTCGTTTCCCTTTCTTGTCTCGTTTTTTTTTTGTTATTGCGAGGGTCTCAAATCTGGCAGCCTTGATGCCATTAGGTAGCAGGCGAAGGTTTATTAGCCGCGCGCCGCTCTTCCAAGAACACATCTTATCTGACGCCATCGGGCAAAACAAGGATGTTCCACATCAGCCCGCGTGGGCTCTGATTGGCGTGGGCTAATACTCCTAGGGCAAGATCTAGTAAAAAAATAAATACCCAAGTTGGTGGACGGTTTCATAGCTATCGCCGTAGCAGCATTGGTGGTGCAATACGCGCGTAAAGCGTAGGTCGTGGTTCTGCTCCCACCAGCGACACGTTATCCTTTCGTCCACTTTCATTTCAGTTTGTTTATAATTTTCCACATTTCTATTTCAAGTACAGCTAAGTTCCCCGATGCTTTCCTTGACTTCATTGCCTGTTGGCTTTATATGATCATGATATCTAAATATAACAAGGGGGGTAGATGGTGGACAGAGAAAGTAACGTGGGCTTCAAACCAAGCCACGTGTGACTTTGTTTGGAGTTTGCAGACAGCTAGCGTGATATATGAAGCCCAGGTGTATATTTATATTGCTGTACACCACATCTGTGACACCACTCTGACACCAGCCATGGATCTTGCATCGATCTGTCTTCTTTGACCATGCTTTCAACCTTGCGCGTGCTGTGCTACCTCGAAGGAACGCTACTTCAATACATTACTACCAAACTTCATTGTTGAACAGCCCGAAAAGTGCTGGAACTACTTGAGCGAAAAAAAGACGCCAGTAGCACAGATCTGCATCGATGGATCAATCATTACGGATCAGAAGGATATTGCGAGTCATTTCAATTATTATTTCCATAGCGTATTTTCTAATTCTTGTATGAATTCATGCAAGGACAAAACGTTTCACCCATCCGAAGCTAATTTTATTCCATACACTGGCTTAGTTTCGATGCTAGTTAACGTAAAAACTAAATCTTCAAGTGGTCCTGACAACCTTCCGGACGTTTTTTTTTTTTTGAAACGTTATGCTGAAAATATTGGAAGGCTCCTTCTTATTATATTTCGTGCTTCGTTACTTGCTGGAAAATTACCGGATGACTGGAAGGTAGCCAGAGTTGTACCCTTATTCAAAAAGGGTGACTGCTCAATGTTAGAAAATTACCGCCCGATATCACTGACATCCTTATGTTGTAAACTAATAGAACATATTGTTTCCAATCAGATTAACGAAGCTCTAGATAAACAGTCAATACTGTTTAATTTTCAACACGGATTTAGAAAAGGCTATTCAACAGTTACACAGCTTGTCACCGTTACCGTAATTCATTCAGCTGCCTCCTGCCTTGAAAAACATGGTAAAATTGATGCTATGTTTCTTGATATTTTGAAGCCTTCGATGCAGTAACACATGACAAATTATTACTAAAACTTAGACATCTTGAGCCCCCAGAAAAATTGATCGCATGGATAACAAACTATCTAACAAATAGCCGCCAGTTCGTGGAAATTAAAAAGCAACATTGTGGCTGTCTTCCCGTCAACTCGGGAGTTCCTCAAGGAAGTGTCCTAGGAGCTTTGCTCTTTTTACTTTACATAAATGATATTACTACTTCAATCCATTCCAGTGTGTAAATTACGTTGTTTGCGGACGACTGTGTACTTTTTAGAGAAATCACTTCAAAAAACGATCAAACTGATTCTATTGATTGGTGCAAAATCTGGGGAATGCGGCTTAAAGCTGAACAGACAGAATTTCCCCTATGTTGTCCTTGGTGTCCGTGTTTGTTGGCTTCTTATGATATGACTACTAAAAATCGGGTTCCTAAGTTAACCCCATTTTTTCGCTTCACTTGTCAGAAAGCTCCACTAATCTTTAGTCACACGTTAGTTTAGTCACCTTTGCAGAAAGAAACAAAATATAAATATTTGGGTGTCACAATTACTAACAATTTATTGTTAGCGTGAAATGTGCCGGTTGTAGCAAACAATACATAGGTGAGACTGGACAACAAATTCGTACAAGACTCGCCAGTCACAGCGCGGACACAAAACACAATTTACCTAAAGCAGTAGCCAGCCAGTTTAATGAACATGGTCATATATTTGACAATTAAAGCAGGCCTCTATATATTACAAACAAATTTCCATTCCTCTGGTGAAAGGAAATATACGGAATTATACCTCATACACAACTTTAATTGCCTACAGCCGACGGGAATTAATTTGGCACGTGGAAATTTTGCTGGGAGTTATTAGGGTTAATAACCTTCCAGAATTTTGGGGGGTTATTTCTTAACATAGACGGCAGCGTTTGCGAAAAAAAGTGCGTTTTTCTTTATTTGCTAGAGCTTCGAATCCTTTTTCGGCAAGGTAATACTCATTCCATGCGCCTGCGTTGTTACATCGTTTAGCCGAGCGAAAAAGCCTTTTCTTTTTATTGTTAAGACGCTTTAGTGTGATATTAAACCATGGGGATGACTGTTTTTACGTTAGGGTGATAACGGGTACGTATCTCGCGAACACATCGAGCATTTTGTTTTTAAAACGCAGGCAGTTAGTTTCGACAGAACGCATCAAAAAACTGGTGTAGAATGAAGCAGCAAAATGTGCGAGTTTCGAGTGAATTGCCGAGTCATTAATTAATTGCCGAGTTAATTCCCTTGGTCATAGAGTTTGATCACTTTGGTTATCTTCGTTGGCAGTGTAAGCTGACAGGAGTACGATGCATGGATTATAGAATGATCACTAAGACCAGGCAAATGCGTCATTGCAGAAACTTTGTCAGGATCAGAAGCAAAAATGAGGTCGAGTATGTTAGAAGAATTACAACTTTGGCGTGTAGGTTCAGTGACAAGTTGCGTTAATCCAAAGGTTAGGCAGGAGTTAACAAAATCGCTTTCGGTACTGTGTTGCGAAGTTGCTGATGTTAGGTTAGTCCAGTTTATGGCGGGGAAGTTAAAATCACCGAACACTAACATCGGAGAGTGGTGATGCAATTCAGTTACCGAACGCAATGTTTCGTGGAATTCTGCAAGAAAGTTAGGATCATTGCCAGGGAGGCGATAGCAGACTGCGATTATTGTGGGTGGGTAAGAGGCATTACACAGGACGAACAGAATTTCTAGGGAGGACGATGTCTTAATTTCAGTACATTGAAGGTCCTCATGAGCGCCAATGAATACGCCGCCACCACGTTTGGTAGTTCGATCATGCCTGAAGATATTGAAATTAGGGACAAATGGCAATATTTCAGAGTCTTCTATTGTAGAATTAAGCCAAGTTTCAGTAATAACAATTAGGTCAGACTCTGTTGTGTCGGCAAGATTACTGAGAGCGTCAAGCTTCGAAAAAATGCTTCTAATGTTAGTAAAAACAAACGAAAAACAATTTTTCTTGGAGTTAGCATTGCTGGGGCCTAGGCATTTAAAGCACGAGGGACAACCTTTTGGGCGTTGCGGTCAAACGTGTAAGCTTTGTTTCCAATAGTTAGCTTGTCATGTCGGAGCTTGAATGGTTTCTGTTGTGTCTTGGCGAATTCGACTAAACACCTTCTAGCTGTTAGAGTGTTAGGAGAGTAATCTTCTGAAATTCTATATTCAGTGCCCTTGAGTTTCCTACCATGTGAAAGAATTTGTTCTTTTACTTTGAAATGTGAAAGATTTACAATAATTGGCCTGTTGTTGTTTACTTTGAATTTGCCCAAACGGTGGGCACGTTCGATGTCCACCGACAGAACAGTTATATTTAATTCTTTACAGCATAGATCTATCATTAACGATTCTGACTCGGCCCACGTTTCACGTTCGCGACCTATTAATCCAAAGAATACAAGGTTTGGTTTTGTACTAGGTGTGGTTTCGTTTGGTTTTGTATAATAATTTGTTTTTGCACAGATATTTGTAAGGTCGTTGATTTAATATTAAAGAGCAGTGGACCCAGAATGCTCCCTTGGGGAACACCTCTAATAATAGATATTAAGTAAGATCGATACGATTCATTTTTTGCAAACTGTTGCCGGTGACTAAGGTATGACTGAATTAGTTGCAGGAAATGTCCGCGGATTCAATATAATTCAAGTTTTTGTGCTGCATTTATTGCTGCATTTCGCTTCCCCTTTTGTTATTGTTTTTTCCTGTGTTTCTATATATCTGTCGTCTTCGTTTATCCCTGTAACAAGATATTTATATTTTTTACCCGAGGTAATCCCTGGCCCTATATTGCCAATGTCTGTTCTCTGTTTTCATTGAATATCATAACACCTGACATTGTAACGCTAAATCTTAAACCGAGATGATCACCTTCCCGTCCACAGATATTAGCCAGACGTTGCGAATCACTTTGCTAGTTAGCTAGCTACACGATGTCGCCCGTATAAAATAAACCTGAAACTGTT
The DNA here is from genome assembly GCF_050947875.1 of Dermacentor variabilis. Lineage (NCBI taxonomy): Eukaryota > Metazoa > Arthropoda > Arachnida > Ixodida > Ixodidae > Dermacentor > Dermacentor variabilis. Next base: position 104,336,201 of record NC_134570.1, read on the forward strand.
GCTCTACTACTGTACCTGCCTGTTTGTATGAGAGAAAAGTGGAAAATTTCACCGCGCCATCTAGGTGCGAGTAGTCAAACCTCCAAATCTGATTGGTTCACTACTCTGTTCAAGAGTAGTCGAAGCAGCAAGCAGCGTTGGACAACAAAACTATCCGTTTGGATCCGCACCGAGTCTTGGAAAGAACCTGCGTAATCGCGCGCAGCGTTCACAGCTGGTTGTTCATTTTGTGGCGTTGACTTTGACTCATAAGTATTCGTCCTGTGTGAGTACATTGTGAGATGAATGATACCGTCGTCTGTGTTGTGGGACAGGCGATATTTTGCAACTCTTGGATGGGGCGATATGGAGCCGCTTATAACAAGCATATAGCAGGATTTACGCTTCGCAACACGGCTATTCAACGTTAAGAAAATGCCACCCAATGTTTTTCGACGGCACTTTTGCTTCGATAAAGCTGACTTCTCTCTTCTTCAGCGGGCGCTGAAAATTCTAGAGGTTTTAATAAGCGCTCAAGGTGTTCATGTTCGTGGTTTGGAAGCGTAGTGTATTTGTTTGAGGCGGCTGGCGTACCCAAACCGACTCTGTGACCTGCAGCTGTTCTTCGACCGTCATTACAACGTAATTTCAAGTATAAGCAACAAAGCGCTTGATAACATAGAGTCTGCGTTCGGCCAACTTTTGGATCACCTCGCCAAGCACGAGTGGCTCTCATCTAACCACTTGGACGAGCTTGCTCAGGTAAGCCAACTGAAACCGGGGAAGTGTTTTGTATCGTCCCGAAGAAATAATGAAAAAACGAAGTTTAACGCCGGCATGTCTTTCTGTCGGTGCTTTGGCTAATGACTAGCTGCAAGGTGCTTCAAACAGCCTGGTGCATAACTCGAAGTACGAAGTGCTTATAGTGTTACGAAAATAGAAACACGTGCGCGCATGTCTGGCGATTGTGATGGTATTACGGAACAGATGTTTGTTTGTTTGTTTATTTGTTTATTGACAAAACAACGCTCAAGAGCGGTTTGTCTTGGTGTCAAGGTAAAAGGCGGCACTAAAAGCCACTTCATTAGCCCTTGACACCAGACAGCCCGCGCAGCACACAACATGAGCGCAACATGCTTCAAAACACACTCCGACATATCAAACGCATACAAATTAACATGCACGTACAGAGTATCAAACACGATAAAACAATATAAGGAAGAATTAGTCGTTAACACATTCATCATCAACAAGACACACAACTATTAAGGCCTATGGACAACAATTGGATTGAAGAGAACAAAACAAATGTACACGAAAATTAAAACTGTTGGAGGAAGTACATTTTAGCTAGTTTTGTGAAAGCAAGCAAAGAGGATGAACTCTCCAGTGTATCTAAAGACGATGGATAACAATTCAGAATGTTGGGAATTTGCTATTTTAATAATTGCATACCGTATCTAGTTCTCGTTTTAACCTTTACGAACTTTTTGTTTCTGAAATAATATGATGTCTCGATATTTGTATATGTGTGAAAGAACAGCTCACGATTTGCTTCTCTTCGAGAAAAATCAATTCCAACAAACGCTGCTTATATAACATTTCTATATGAAGCATCCGGTTCTAGGCAAAGTATAGGGATTTATGGTCACGACTAGATATTTTGAATGAATCGTGTACTTTTCTTCTGCATTATGTATAGTCGTTCCAAATTATACTTTGATGTAACCTCCCAAACTAGTAGACAATATTGTATACGGGAATGTGCTGTACTAAAATAAAGTTGCCGTTTTAATGCTATTGGCAACAATGTATGAAATCTATTTAGCATTCGAATTGATTTAGCAAGGACACCTTTTGTAAAATTCATGTGACTTGTAAAACCTTTATGAAATAGTCCCCCTAAAAACTTGTAATGTGAAGCCTGCTGTAATGGACATGATTTAGATGTTACAGACCTATCAAAGTGAACTCGTTTATTAATGGATGAGAAGACAATGTATTTGGTTTTGCTAACATTCAATAAGAGTTTATTTGCATCTAACCAGCAGGACAAATTTTGACGGCATAAATTACCAGTGCGAGTGAGAGAGGAAAGGTTATTGAATGTGAAAAAAAAAACATTTGTATCATCTGCATAAAGGACAATGTCTGTAGTCAGCGGTATGTTGACAATATCTTTTATATACAGCAAGAATATTGTTGGTCCTAATATAGATTCTTGCGGGACTCCATAACTTGCGAATTCAGCATCCGACTTTACATTATTAATTACAATGAAGTGAGTACGGTTAATCAGGTAACTACACAGTAACTTAAGTCGAAGTTCTCTTATTCTATAATACGGTAACTTTGCAGACAGTATGAGATGTTTAATAGAATCGAAGGCTTTGTTTAAATCTAAGAAAGTACCTATTGTTTACAGTTGATTTTCAATATTAGTTACAATTTTTTCTCTGATGTTAATAATGCTGACTCAGTCTATTTGCCTTGCCGAAATTCGTACCGGTATTCGGATATTAAGTTGTGCTTACATAAATGCTGAGAAATTCTAGGATTTATAACTTTCTCTGCTATTTTTGGAAAATAGCGGAAGTACTGATATTGGTCTCTAGTTAGAAATGCAGTCAAGGGGACCACCTTTATACAGAACTGAAACCCTAGCAACTTTCTTTTTATCCGGAAATTTTCCTGTCAACAAAACAGTATTCATTAAGTGGCAAACTACGTCGCATAACAAATGTGAGACCAATTTATTTGGGGCTGCTTTAATGCCATCGAAACCACACGAAACATTGCTTTTAAGACTGTTAATTATACCAGCAATTTCAACTTGGGTAACAGGGTAAAGAAATAACGTTTGTGGCAAATTGTGTTCTATATATGTTTCAAAATTATTTCTAACAGGTGATCCCATCGCACGTTCCAAAATCAAAAAGTGGTGATTAAACTAATTAGCGAAAGCCTCACAACTTAATCTCTGCCCATCTATTTGTATTTCTTGCGGGAGGTCAGTACGCGTTCTCCATAGTAAATCTCTGACAGTGCGCCAGGTTTTCTAAGGGTCGTAATATACTTGGGCGAATTTATTAGTAAATAAAACATTCGGGACTTCTTAATATCCGAGCTCAGCTTATTTCTGATCTTTTTAAATTCTATAAGCACTGCGAAGTCTCTGTGTATTTATAAGTTTATGGGAGAGTTTATCTTTTTCTTTTATTCGACACAATAGCGCTCGGGTTATCCAAGGTTTTCTTGCTTTCTTAAACTTCTTAATTATTTTGACCGGAAACGCACAATCATATGCTCCAATAAATATTCAAGAAATGTATCATAGAGGTCATTAGGATTAGTCTCTTGCAATAAGCTACCGCAGTCTATCAACGATACAAGTTGTCGAATATTATCAATGCAACTCGATGTTATAGGCCTAACAGTAATGCTTGTAGCTAAGGGTGTCACTATATGCGCCGAACGTTTCGGAAAAAAACAATAAAGATACGTATGGTCACTGATAGCAGCAGTAAGTCCACCAGCATTATTATCGTTTTCATCAAGATTTGTGAGGCATAAGTCAATCAGAATCTCAGAAGTGGCCGTTATGCGTGTTGGAACATCACTAACACTCGAAAAACCATTTAATGATAAGATATTGACAAATTCTGTAACTCCATCGGCTAAGTTTAAAATGTTTATATTGAACTCACCTAGAACAATTACTGCCGATTTAAAGAATGAAAAATATTCCAACATAGTTTCAATAAACGATAAAATTCTAAGGATCCAGAGGGCGGGCTGTAGATAACTCCAAGTGTGAATGCGTTAGCTGTGATGAAAAGGGACTCAAAATCTGCATTAACAACAGAGTATTCGGGTACAACATTATATGAAAAATCTTTTTAGATATAAAGGGCTACGCCACCACACTTCCTGCTTTTTCTATATACTGCCTCGCAGTTGTAGCCTTTGAGCTGTACGACATAATAGTCACAAGTAAACAACGTTTCACTAAACGCCAGTGCATCGAAATTGTAGTGTACAGATGACAAAAGGAGTGCAGTTCTTCCCCTTTATTGCTTAAGCTCTGCGCATTTAAATGGTAACAAGAAAAAAAACTTCATTGCTTCTGTTGCACAGATACGACGTTGCGGAAAGATGTGATAGCATGATAGCGGCAGGAATCATTTGCGACGGGCATTGGAAATCACTATTACACTTAAGAACGGAGGCTTAACCACCTATACCATTTTTTCGAGGTCACGTTCCTGACGGACACGAATGACGTCATCGCCCACGTCTTTACGGACAAGCACTGCCCATTCTATCGCCCAAAAAAAGAAACGGTAGCATTTTTCTTCCGCCTTCTTTCGCGCAAGCCACAGGAGAAGTTTGTTGAAAGAAGTCATGTTTTCAAAGATACGCATGTTAGGCTTTTTTAGCTTAAGGACAGAGCGGCTCTGTTGCCACGCTTCCTTAAGGATGGTTGAACATAATCGAGCAATTATAACAGATTCTTTACCGGGCCGTGCTGGCAGTCGGTGAAGGGGGTCAACGTCGGAGCTCGTTATCTCGGGCAGTTCCAGTGTTCGGCCCAGGTCGTTAATCTTTCCGAGCAAGATTTCAATGTCAGTTTTTACAATACCCTGAATTTCAATGTTCTGGCGTCGACTGTACTGCTCCAGTTCATTGAGGTGGTGCTTCATTTGCTCAACTACTGGCAAGGTACGCGATTCAATGCGTTCTACCCTCTTCTTCAAGGAAATAACATCCTTTTCAGGTTTGTTTAGTTTGTCCATTATTTGGTCGTACTTTTCAGAGATAAGAGCGAGTGACCATTCAATGCCGGTCACTTTCGTGATCATTTCAGGAAGGGTGTCTACTTTTCCGACAGGCGGAAGGAGCATGGAAAACTTATCGTTAAGCTCGTTTAGTTTGCGCTCAATGTTGGAGGCGTTTGATTCACTAGGAACACATGCATTTCTACTACTAGCCACTACACAGGTTGCACAGTTCGAAGTAGCTTTCAAAGAGTTCCTTTGTTTGCGGAATTTAGAGGCGCTAAGGCCAGAGCAATCTCCAAGGTGATAAGGGTGATCACAGGAAGCACACATTATGAACAAATCCCCCTCAGACACTTGGCCATGACACTTTAGGTACTCGATCAAGCTTTCCTTAGACACCTTAGACAGCCGCGGCAGCAGCAGCGACCGCAGCAATGGTAGCACAAGAAATAACTTCTAGTACAGAAAGGTCGAAAAGCAACCAACCTGCAAAGTAGTTGGGCAAAGATTAGGCGATGTTGAAGCGTGCGCCCGTTGCCGCTGCTGCGCGCGAAATGGCAGGGCCTCCGCTGATCCGTTGCTTTATACGCTCCCAGCGTCCATCGTCGATGCTGCCAGTGCCATGCAATTGTCGCCGAGCCAGTAGCTCCTTATCTGGTCCGTAGACCAGGTGATGGTGATAGCTCAGGGGATGGTTCCGCAAAGTAGTTGGGCAAAAATTAGGCGACCTTGAAGCGTGCGCCCGTTGCCGCTGCTGCGTGCGAAATGTCACACAAGATTGCGCAAGTATAACTTGAAATATTGCATGAACGTGGTTACGACGACTTGGTAAACGAAAAATTAAAATAAATAATCTGGTTTTACGTGCCAAAACTACTTTCTGATTATCAGGCACGCCGTAGTGGAGGACTCCGGAAATTTCGACCACCTGGGGTTCCTTAACGTGCACCTAAATCTACACAGGGGTGTTTTCGCATTTCGCCCCCCATCGAAATGCGGCCGCCGTGGCCGGGATTCAATCTCGCGACCTCGTGCTCAGCAGCCTAACACCATAGCCCCTGAGCAACCACGGCGGGTTTGGTAATCGAGGACGTAATATATAGAAAAATATACCTAAACAAATGTGCGAGCTTTTTTGTTTTATCTGTATTTCATTTCGCTATCATTCACGTGCACTGCTATATCAGGGATTATACAGTCATCAGCATATATAATGCGATGTGTCAAAAATTTACTTTGCTGAGTGTCATAGAGTCCAGTGGACTCCTGGTGACACCATGAATGTACGAATACTCGGGAGGTCTAGTTAACACAAGTTATTTAAACTCACCGACAAGCTCCTACACATATAGATAAATGTGGCATAAAAGTATATGGATGAGAAAGCTCTGTAGTTGACGGTAAGCACAATAACTTATCACATTTCAGGCCATTAATGACTTCTACATTTACATCGATTAATGATACAGTATTTTGTCTTTTAGGCAGTGCACACACAAGGAACTGATTTGCCAAACTGTCGGGCATTTATTGATGCGACTGCACGACCCATATATAGACCATCTGAGCACCAAGGACAATATTTTTCTGGACACAAGCGTTTGCATGTCCTGAAGTATCAAGCCTTGATGTGGGCAAATGCGCTCGTTTGTGAGCTCGGCGGCCCGTATACTGGTGAGACCACATGTCGCTACATTGTTTGAATACTAATCAGAATAGATATCTTTCCGTACATATATACAATAGCAAAAAAGACACTTGCCGTGAGAATAGGTTTGGTGTGCTACAAAATATGAAACAACGAAACATTTTTTGGTTCACATTTTGTATGATTTAAGGAATCGGTATGTGCTTATTCTTTACCAATCTTCTAGAATGGCTACACTCGACTGTGACACAAGTGGTTCAACATACTCAGCCTATTTTATGTCCAATGCAGGACGAAGGCCTCTCCCTGCGATTTCCAATTACCCTTGTCCTGCGCCAACCGATCCCAACTAACACACGCAAATTTCCTAATTTTGTCGCACCCCCTATTCTTCTGCCGTCCTCTACGACGCTTCCCTTCTCTTCGTACCCATTATGCTACCTTAAAGGTCCAATGGTTATCTATTCTGCGAATTACATGACCTGCCCAGCGCCATTTTTTTTCTTGATGTCTATTACATTATCGCCGATACCACCTTGCTCTCGATCCAAACCGCTCTCTTTCGGCTTATTAAAGTTTCATGAAAGGTGAATATGACGTCAACGTGGACTGCTCAAACACCATCCCAGAAACCTCGAAAGCTCGTTTAATGCGAAGAATAGACTTATTTTAAGAGGAAATGCGTTATGAAGCGTCCGCGTACCTCTAGCACAGTCCAAATCGCCCGCTCTCCGATTGAGGAGTGGTGACGTCAAGGTCTCATAGTGGCGTTTCTACATCGGTGAGTAAAACGGCGCCCGCAGACGGCGTTACGGCTTTCCTTCGCAAAACGCAAACGCGCGGCCAGAAACAGAACCAAGGCAGAGCCGACAGCAGCGCGAAAGCGGAACTACGGTGGCTGGCGGAAGCGAAAGCGCGCGACGATAAGCTGGTTCTTTATTTTTATGACGCTAACTTCAACGTTCGTTGCAATGGACGACCATGACAACGACACATTGGCTCGCGATGCTGGGCTTGACTTCAGTGAATTAAGCACTGATGAATGTGACCTGTTGCTGAGGGCCCACGCTGCCAGCTTCGTTGCGTACTACTACGACGGCAACTGTATGCCATGGCTGTACATATTCGCACATTTGTAGCTTACCTTCGTGAAAACCAAATGTTGTTCTTGCGCTTTTGAGAATGCAGGCAAGTCCGACGGAACAGCGCTACGGGAAAGCATTGATTTGTAATGCACTCCACCCGACTTCAGTAAGTCGGCGTTGAACTCATAATCCTCTGGAAGAAAGTGCGGCGGGCACACTATGCGATTTTTCGGCTTTTTGACAACGCGCTGTGGCAGAGGTACAGCTCTTAACCGATTCGAACGGAGAGGTTCACTCGGCACACAGTGATAACGTTGGATTCGCCGCTGCAACTGCCCTTGGCCAAGTTCCGCGGACCGTTCGTGCATCCCACGACATTACATGGACGTGGCATCCTCGCTGCTTGTTCCAAGTGAAAGTTTCGCGAGCCAGCAGAAGCAGCGCAGCACGACACGATAGCGAAACAACTTAAACTCCGAAACGCTCCCGGCGCAGAGTCGAGAGCGCAGAGTCGAGCGAAAACGAAACCTTTCGATCACCCATACTACTCAAGGGTAACGTCAAAATGTTATTTCTTCTCAGAATCAGAATCGAATAGAAGTAGGCAAGTAGAATTTTCTTCCGTCTAATAATCTAACGAAATTACCTTATTAATACGAGTAGTTGAGTACTAGTTACATAAATTATTATTAGAAGTGCCTTCGTCATCGGGCTAGTACCGGTATGTCGCTGGGAGTCTCAAATCGTGTCATGCATTTACCTGAATTTCTTGGTTACGAAAGCTCTGTTCGGGGTTATATTGATGCCTTAGACGTTCTAGAGCATTCCTTTATCACTTTAACTTGACTTCATAGTAACTTATAGTGCCCCTTTACACTTATGCCCAGCATTCTTTGTTCCATCACTCTTTTCACGGTCCTTAACTTCCTTCTCAAGCTTCTTTGTAAGTCTCCAAGGCAATGCCCCATATGTCAGCACCGTTAAAATGCCCTGATTGTACACTTTCCTTTTCGACGATAGCGGTAAGCTCGCAGTCAGGAGCTTACGATACCTGCCGTATGCAAACCAAGCCATTTTTATTTTTTCTGTGAATTTCCTTCTGATGAACAGGGTTCCCTTTGATTAGTTGACCTAGGTAAACGCACTGCTTCACAGACTCTAGAGGCTGACTTGCGATCCTGAACTCTTCTTCCCTTGCCAGTTTATTTAGCATTATCTTTGTCTTCTGCATATTTATCTTCAACCCCACTCTTACACTCTCCCTGTTAAGGTGCTCAATCATTTGTTGTAACTTGTCCGCAGTACTGCTGAATAGAACAATGTCATCGGCAAACCGAAGGTTACTGAGGTATTCACTATCGATCCTTACTGCTAAGCCTTTACAGTTTAATAGCTTGAATACTTCTTTCAAACAAGCAGTGAATAGCATAGGAGATATTGTATCTCCTTGTCTGATCCCTTTCTATATAGGTATCTTCCTACATTTTTGTGAAGAATTAAGTCGGCTGTGAAATCTCTAGATATTTTCCAGAGTATTTACGTAGGCAGTCTGTACTCCTTGGTTACGCAATGCCTCTATGACTGCTGGTATCTCTGCTGAATCAAATGATTTTTCGTAATCTATGAAAGCCATATAGAGAGGCCTATTGTACTCCGCCGATTCCTCGATAACCAGGATAATGACACGGATATGATTCATTGTAGAGTACCTGTTCCTGAAGCCAGCCTGTTCCCTTGGTTGAATAAAGTCCATTATTGCCCTCATTCTGTTGGAAATAATTTTGGTAAATATTTTATATAATACTGGGAGTAATCTAAGGGGCCTATAATTTTTCAATTATTTAACGTCTCCCTTTCTGTGGATTAGTGTAATGTTTGCATTCTTCCGGTTTTGTGGGACACTTGCAGTCGGTAGACACTTCGTATAGAGAGCCGCCAGTTTCCCTAGCATTATGCCTCCTCCATCTTTGAATAAATCGACAATTATTCCATCCTCTCCTGCCGCTTTTCCCCGTTTCGTGCCTTCCAAGGCCCTTTTGACCTAATTTGTATTTATAGGAGGACCTTCTGTATCCTGTTCATTATTGTTTCAAATAGAGTACTCCTGAGCCTTCTCACTACTAACAGGTCAGTACAGAATTCTTCCGCTGCCTATATTATACCTTCGAGATTGCTGATCACATTACTATGCTTATCTTTCAGTGCATACATCTTGGTTTGTCGTATGACAATTTCCTTCTCACTGATTTCAAGCTGCGTCCATATTGTACGGCTTCGCCAGTCTTTCTCACGTTATAATTTCGAATATCACTCATTTTCGGTTTGTTGATCAGTTTTGACAGTCCCGCGAATTCTATCTTATCTCTTAGATTGGACACTTTCATTCTTTGTGGTTTCTTTATTAGGTCCTTCGTTACTTGGGAGAGCTTGCCTACTGGTTGCCTTGGTGCCTTAGCTCCTACTTTATTTGCAGCCTCTGAAGCCAGCCACGTTACGTTTTCATTCATTACCTATTTGTCATCATCATCTCTCTGTTCTAAAGCTGCATATTTGTTTGCAAGTATCAGCCTAAATTGACTTGCTTAACCCTTACTGCCTCTAAGTTGACCTGTTTTTTTTTACACAATTTTGCTCTTTCTCAGTTCAAAAGGAGGTGAATCCTAGCCCTCACTAACCTATGATCACTGCACTTTACCCAACCTACCATTTCTACATCCTGCCCTATACTGGGATCCGCAGAAAGTATGAAATAAATTTCATTTCCTGTTTCAACATTAGGGATTTTCCAGGTACACTTTCTGTTGCTACATTTCCTGAAAAAGGTGTTCATTATTCTGAGCTTATTCCTTTCTTCGAACTCTACCAGCATCTCTCCTCTAGCGTTTCTAGGATCGACGCCGTAGTTGCCGATTACCTGTGTACCCGCCTGCTTTTTACCCACTTTTGCATTCAAGTCACCCATTACTACTGTATACCGAGTTTGCACTTTTCTCTTCGCTAATTCAACATCTTAATAAAACTGATCTACTTCCCCATCATCATGACTGGATTTCGGAGAGTAGGCTTGTACTACCTTTAATCTATACCTCTTAGTTTGGTTGCTACTGCTACCCTCTCGTTAATGCTGTACATTTCGTCAATGTTGCCCGCTATGTCCTTATGGATTAGGAATCCCACCCCGTATTGCTTATTATCAGGGAGACCTCTGTAGCAGATGACATGGCCGTTATTTAGCAATGTTTAAGCCTCACGAGTTATTTTAATCTCACTAACGCCGATAATATCCCAAACAACGTCTGATAGTTCTTCAAAGAGTCCTAAGCTAGCATTACTCGACAGAGTTCGGCTGTTAATAGTTGACAGGGTCAGTTTCAGTTGATGGCATGTCCAGGGGTGCTATGCAGGATGCGCCGAGTTTGGCGAAACTCGGGATCTTCACGAGCTCTGGCGACACCCCAAGTTGAAAGCACCAATGGCACCGAGACACAGTTTACCTTTCGACAAGCCTCCAGTTTCATTGGTTTATCTAGATTCACTCTGGCTGGCTATCATTCCTTGGGCGTTGCCTTCTGGGCGGTCGACTAACTGGGGCTCACGTGATCATACCGTCGGTGCATGGTCGTGCCTTCTTTCACTTGTTTGTCGTTCCACCGAGTGCATTGCATGCACAAGCGAGTTATAATACAAACGCATTTAGTACAATATTATTAGTTAGTTTAACGTGGTTTAGAAGCATTTTAAAGCTTACAACATGTACACTGAATGTGCATTAGACTAATTTGTAATTTAGTACGCTTCGCATTATACCACGAGGGAACGCTGTGGTGGCGTCATCACATCCATTCACCGGGCGAGCATGGCGGCTAAGCATCGGAGGCGCCCAGTGTAAACAAACTCGTACAACGAGCTTGCAGTGCGTGACGTAGTGATCAGGCTCGACGATGACCACTATTTCTTGGATAGTTCTGTTCCTCCGTGAGCAATCTTTCCGTGCACCCCGAAAGACTGCCAATAGCTTCGGCGATTTTACAGATCGCAACGCGCACCTAATGTTCACGGCGCAGTGCTGAAGAAACAACTTGTCCGGTGCTGCTTCTGCGAGCGTCACGAACATTACATAGTGTTACATTACATCTTATATAGCTACGATGCGACAAGGAGGTGGTACCGACGATGGATCTCGCTACCAACACAGTGAAGGAGACATCGACAAACTGCAGATAAGTATATTTCTACTGTTTGATATTTAGCATAATAAGAGTGCACGGATTAAGTCGCTTTCGTAGTAACGAACTGAATGTCCAGCAGTTTAAAGAGGGCAGTGAAAACCAATGAGTGTTCGTGCTTCTACATGCAAGTGGGCCCGCGAAAATATGGAAAAGATGAAGGTAACCTTCACTAACTTGGTGAGATAACAGAAATTCATGAGTGACATTAAGCCCGCAAAATTTATGGAAGAGTATCTTTATCCAAGTGAAATATCAATAGCAGGTACTGATATAAAGCAGGAAACTTATGCAAAAATTTCACGGGTTGAACAGCACATGGAGGGCATTACCGAATCGTGATCGCCACGTTACCGATATCCTTGAAAAAAGTTTAGAATCATTGCATTCTACCGGTTATGCAATATGGGACATAAACCTGGAGGTCAACAAAAAAACTTGAGATGTCAATGACTGTGCAGAAAGCGAAGTAACAAAAATTGTTGGAGATAGCATTAAGGCAGGAAGACAGTGGTGTAGTAAACCGCGGCAACTGATATGCTAGTTGAGATTAAAAAAAAAAAAGGAATCAGCAGGTAGGCCATGCACGTAATCGATCACTTGTTGCCAATTCATAACAGGTGATTACATAAGCGCAACAGAATGGATGTCAAGGAGAGAGAACTACAGCCGAGGGTGGTAGAAAATTGCGTAATGGGACAAAAATATGATGTTTGTAGGCATAGGATGCAATCAGCTCGCATAAGACGGGATTGTAGGGTGAGGCATTTGTTTTGCAGCGAGCAAAAATAGGTTTGTGGTGCTGACAGTAGAGACTCGTGAAGGTGCAGGGCCACCTTAGCTGCTGGCACACTAATCAACATGACAATTGGCTCTGAAAAAGAAAACCCCAGTTATGAAATATAAAGCAACGTTGTCCCAACGCATTGTTTTATTATGCATACTACACTAGAGGTGTCCACAGTTAAGGGAACTTAGTACTAATAGTGCAACGAGCATTTTTCTTTGTAAATAATGGTTTGTATGCGGCTGATTCATTCCAATACACTTTCTTGCAGCAAAACATTCTGCTGCTGGAGGCACTCAACCGCCTGGTGGCAGTAGGCGAGCACCAGGCACGTGCTGTTGAGACTGTGCCAGAGGTCCAGAGGGCTGCTCTGCAAGAGTAGTATCGGTGCCCTCACTGCTCTCCTGTCGAGCCCACAGAAGGCACCTTATAAAGGAGCTTTCAGTTTAATATTTTGTTTATTATTCAAGAACATGAATAAAATTATTGCAGTAAACATTGTGATGTGCATATTAGGAGACTTGTAACATGCATTGGTGTCCCTTCAAAATAGGCAAAAACATAAGACAACCTGTGCCACTCTTGGACCATGTAAATAAGAAATACACTAATGCAGCATACACGTCATTGTGCTGTTTGTTCTTTCTATGTGCAAGAATACAGTGCATGTTGATTAGCCACAAGATGAACGGTGTGTGTAATTCACAATGAAGACAGGAAACAGCAGGAGCTTAATAATGCTATCACCTATAGACTGTGCATATGACTGCAGCACACCCCGATTCAAATGTGCCATTACACGCATGTCCGATACCACATATTCTTTAACATTGTCTTATAATTGCATGTACTATATTTCACACATCTTAAGCCCTTGCATAGCACACTTCTGATGTATCCATTTCATAGGCCAAATAATTGTACACTTTGTCCTTTTGTGATGTATAAAAAGCAGCATCCTTTACAGTCGGAAAAAACTTAAGAAGACAGGAGGGGCCCCGCCCAGATGACAAAAACGCAGCAGCCGATTGCCTCCACGTCTAAAGAAATAGTCCCTCTCCAACGAGCAGGTATTAGTCTGTCTGGCGGCACGATGTCAGTCTAGAGTGCGTGCCCATCGGTGCAGGCTTGTGTTCACCTGCCTTAAAGTGCAGATTCCGCAGCCTCCTAAAGTTGTATCCGACTATAGAAACACGTAATGCCTTGCACCAGTTGCATAGACTTCTGCAACTTGATAGCACACAATGATCAGGAGCAGAAATCTATAAAGGCATCCAAGCAAAGCTGGCTGGCCACACTTCCATTATGAGGGGCTGCAAAAGGTCTCGCCAAATATTCCCATGACATCCTTGAAAAAGAGGTGGTGTTTGGCACTTCTTTAGAATCAAAAACAGATTACAGTGAATGTTGTGTAGCACGTCAAAACAAACTGAGCTTGGTTGTCTGCACAGCATGTAATGGGAGGTTGTGCTTCACATAGGAAACAAACTGCTCTGTCCAGTACAATTTTGAGGCCAGTATGGCACCTGTTATGTCAACAGTGCCTATATACAAATTACACTTTTCACAGGCCATTGATTTCACCATTATTTTGTATGATGGTTCTTTCAATCAGTGCTTGTATAACATGAGCAGGTGGATTTGAAAGCAAAGCTTTGTTTGCAAACCTTCCGACTTCCATAATTGTGTGGCAACGCACTGGCATGTTGTCGAATAGCTCACACTTCCTCGGTCTTGCACCAAGGAAGCCCAATGCTCTATTTGAAGTTGGATCGCACAACAATTCAAAGGCACAAAAAGAAGAGTAACACACACAGCAAAGCATTCTGCTGTGTGTATTTCTCTTCTTTGTGTCCCGTCGAATTGTTGTGCAATTAAACTTCAAGCTACTATACCAATACACCCAGTCTTCAACATCACCAATGCTCTAGTTATTAGGCCACAATGGTGCACATATTTGAAATTTCCCAACACAAATTAGCTCTCCAAAAAATTACAAATGTTAAATTTTGCAGCACAGGTTTATGTATGCACGTGCCATATTATTTACCACTAAACTCACAGGAATCAAAGGGGCAAGCATTAACCAGTCTTGCTGCTGCAAGGCTGGTTAATGCTTGCCCCTTTGATTCCTGACACCAAAGGAAATACAGTGTAAGTTTAAGTAAAGGGAGTGCCGGAGGGAAAGGTGTGACAGCGAGGGCTTACAATAAAAATAATGGTTACGAGACATGTTCAATGCCAATATACGCTGCATGTCGCTCAGCCTACTCTGGCATTGCAGCACGTGTTTACTCGTTTGAGCATATCACGTTTTGTGCAATCATTGCTCTAAAGCTGCACAAATGGTCTATTTGCTCTGCAATTTTATTTTTATCATGGTGGGTTAAAGACGCACTTTTCATTGGCATCTGCACCACATTTCTCCCGATGTGTAATTTTGCCTTGGTGGTTCATGACATCATGTACAGAGAGTTTTGCAGAGCATTGGATGCGCATTATTCTACTGCTTAAGAGTTAGAGCCCCATTATGAGACGAAAATATACAATTTATCCATCCAGAATAATGCCGCCCCTCCAAAATAAGAACATACACTGAACCTCTAGCACATGCATCGACGGTGAACAGAGCAAACAATCTCAAGTATTTTCTTCATGCAAGCCAACACACTAAGATTCTCAATGCATTTTCATTTCGCCACAAATGCATAGGCACAACCGGCTTGGCGCAACATCCACATCTCGCGCTGCCACAAATTGTGCAATGCCTCGCTGTTTCATAGTGCGGTCGATAGATTACGCATGACCAAAATTCAGCATTGTGCATACTAAGTAACTTCACCAATGAAGAACCCCAAGTTCTTTATGAGATTAGGACTCATAGGTTACTTCACACAATTTGTGATATCCATTTATCTATTTATACTTAATTAACCTCTTTCCCAAGAAAGTGAGCCATTTGGAAGGCACCCTGACAGACAAGTAGAACAATCGGCAAAAAGTCATCAACCAGCGAAAAAGTCAGTATCATTAGCAGCCGCATGTGAGATGTCGCTAACACAAAATTTAAGTCGGCTACGCAGAAGTGACGAATTTGGCAATATGGCGTGTCTAAACATTGCTTCAATGTTAATCACAGTAACGCTGACATGAAGGCGCCTTAATTCCTACGTACGTTCCATCGACACACCCGACTACGTTCATAATGTTCCCACGAAGTAGGAAGCATTCTTTTATATATGCCCGCTCAGCCGCAGTATTCTGGAAAGCTAGCCACCGCTTACGCACTGCCACATCGATAAGGGCGTCAGACACATCTCTGACACAGTGGCTAACAGTAGTTTGATGGCGTCCAATGTAACGCTCGGCGCCGACGCTTCTCTGAAAACTCCCAGTCTCGTAGAAACGGAGCGCACAGATGACTTGCTCTACGACGGTGAGCGAATGAAGCCCGCCACGCTGTCTCCGCAGACGAGAGTCTTCGCCTAGCTCGTCGCACAGCCAGCGCACTGATGTCTTCGACAGGCGAAAATGACGCTGAAACTCCCCGTCGGTCATGTAGGTGAACGGGTCCAGACGCTCATACTGCCGCTTGCTGCCGCTGGATGCGATGAAACAGGCTGCTGCTGCCGCCGCCATGTTCCCGAGTTGAACTCGGAGGGGGTTTCGCGATGTACGAGTTTAGCACGAGTTCGCCTGTCAATCAAAACCAGAGGTCCCGCCCCGCGCGAGGCATGTAACTCTTGTGCGCGCACCCACTACAGTTCGGCCACGCCCAACTTATCTTCCGGCAACAGCGACGCGGTGTCGAGCTGAGAGGCATCAACAATCTTGACCGCCGACATAAAACGTGCACAACGCACTGTCATCGGTGATGTACTGAGCACCACTATCGAAAACAAAGCGTTGACTGTCGCTGGCTTATACATCTTCTCGGGCAGAGATGGCCGCACAACACGGTTTCATGGCCTGCATTGTGGCGCGTAGCGCACAGTAAACAATTATCGGCACGTCACTGTGCTTACAAGGCGTCGATGCGGCGAGGGGGACGACGATGCTGAGGAGTGCGTATTGCAGCAGTCGTCTGAGATGGCTGCTCTGTCATCGGTGATGAAACGGAGCCACAGCATCGTAAACACGATCAGCGTCTGAGAATCGCTCGCTCTTCTAGACCCAGTGCAATGGCATTTCTTCATCACAAGCGCTGCGCACTCAACAGTTCCAACACCTCTCTCCGTTCGAAATCTGATTTCATAACTGCACACAAGAGCCCTCACCTGCCAAAATGCGAGTGCTACGGTGTCGTTACGATATCCATCTGCGATCGCTGCTGGCTCCAGCAGAGGTAATCTGCAAGCACCTTCGACTGCACAACACACTCATATACTGCGTACATGCGCTCAAAGGCACCTTCACTGGGCAAGCGATGAATTGTGTCGCTGGGGAAGCACGCACTTTTCGCAATGTATCGCAGAGGCTTCGCGCACAAAGATAAACTGGTACATTTTCACTGAACTGCGTCACTACGCACTCTACAATAACATACCGCCATTTCGCAACGACAGCCGTTGTTTTGGTTTTAGCTGGTAAACCGGGAGCCTTAATGGCCTAGTGAAGCGCCTGCGATGAACAGCCGTACCGCGGCGCTGCGTTTTTATTTCCCTAATAGAGAAAGAGTGGCCATGACCCTCCATGGATCATGACCGACATTATTGAGAATAGCTCTGCAGCGCCCCTAGGCGACTTATCACCGTATGAACGCCCTCGTGCGCGCGACCTGCTTCAATGTACCGCTTCTAAGCTTTCGCCTCACTGTCGCCACTCGCGGCAAGAAGTGCAAAATTTAATAATTTGCTCGATCTGCGTTTGTCATCACAAATTTCCAGCGTTGAAACAAAAAACAGATACTTAGAGAAATAAAAAATGTTCATTATTTTATTTGTTGTACTTTAACGTATTCGTTTGAGTGAAAGTGTGGGTGCAAGAATGCGCCGCATGTACCCTGTTCGCATTCGATGGAGGAAAGAAAGATAGCGCCGAAAGAAAAGGCACGCCCTTGACGCGCCCGGGAAAGGCGTGGCAAGCGGCTCACGGCAAGTGTGCAGACAGACAGCGGGACAGTCACGGTTTCGCTAAGTTGCGATAATCCGTTGATAACAATACGTGGCGCTGGCGCGTTTCGTTGCGCAGCCTTCTGCGCTTGAAACGTGGAAGCAGCGTGCCGCGCAGGGTGCGCTCATGTTGTCATACGCGGCTTTTTGTCTACATATTTTTTTGCCTGCACCTTCGGCGCGTTCCGCGCTATCTCCGTTCACTGACTGCCGTCGAGCAAACTCGGGTAAAATTCGGGTGAACGAGAAACTCGGCGCATCCTGCATAGCACCCCAGACCCAGAGATTCTTGGTACTCTTTGCTGCGTTACAGCTCTGAGCGTCGCCTTGGTCAGATGATCCGCAGCTGCTGGAGACTGAACGCCATTGGGTAATTGTCGATATCATCAGGGAGGTTCTGGCTGAATACTGCACCAGGGAGGCCTATTCCTGTTTTGGTGAGCGAGCGTCTTGTTTCAATATGATATTACCTGAATTAGTATAGCCCCACTCGCTCTCGGCAACTTTTGCTGGTGTCAGGCGTCACTCCAAGCCTGCAGATGTCGTGCACTGGAGAACGTCAAATTTAAAAAAAAGAAAAAAAAAACGGGGAGGGGGATCTCAATTTGAGCCGCACTTAACACGTTTGTGTAAGAATAAAGAAAGGGAAAGTTGCGTGTCATCCGCTCGTCGCGTCTCCTTGTCCCTGGGCGTCCGAAAACTAGCACTCCCAGGCACCTATTCAGAATGGTGAGTCGCGCCGCCGTATACCCATCTGAGCCTCGCGCAAAGCAGGCAACCTTGGCAGCTCCCAATAGTGTCTTCAGCCTTTCCACGGCTTTGGACCGCGGCTATACCAGAGCTAATGAGGAGGAGGAACTGGGGAAGGGGGGTAACTGACTCCGTAGTTTTTCTGGGAACGCTGCAGGCCGTAATGCTGGGGAGTTGGGAATTGTATGCCTCATTTTACCTACAGTGGCGCCTTGTTGGATAAGTCAGAGATGGTTTGAACATTTCCCCCTTCTAAGAAATTGAGGCGGTGTAATGAAGCAGACGCGCCCCTGCGTATGTGCCGTCTGAAGAGGAAGACAAAGGGCCGTGCCGTGATATCGAGCGAGCGCCGTGCTACGGACAGCCCTTGCAGTGCCTTGCTTTATCTAGCGTTCCACACCGTTGTGAACGACAATAAACCTCGTCGCAACGGCTCTACTACAGCCGCGGTCGCAATAGAATTCTCTGGAATACAAACGAAAATGAGCAAGGAAGAATAACTGCCGAATTAGGCTAAAGGAATGGACGCATATACGATCGTTCTGACGTGCTGAAAATCTGTGTGTAGCTTATATGTGGTGTGGGCTGATAAAGACGGAATCGCGGCAGGTTCAGATGTTTGGAATTTGCCTGCGTTATATTTTCTAGTGCTGTCACTAGAAAGCATGAGCAAGGTATGTCGGTAGTGTATTTGCAAAACCCTTTTCGTGAAGATATCGTATTGCCCGATATAGTGTCAATTCTCCGTGGTCCTAACATCTTGGTTCCCGAATGTCACGCATGAACGCGGTATAAAACGCGCCTGGGTACACTGTATATTTTCGCTGAATTTGAAGAGCACTTAACACTTGTGTGCAAAAATAAAAAAAAGGGAAAAGGTTCGAGCGCTTACCGAGAGGCCCCGAGTCATCCGCTCGTCGCGTCTGCGTGTTCTTTGGCATCCGAAATCTAGCGCGCCCGGGTAGCTATTCAGAATGGTGAGTCGCGCAAATTTTAATCATCATCAGTTAGAGACACACTAGCGTAACACTTAGCAATTCCGCGACATTGTGTCTTCTCTTGATGGCGTGCTAGACAAATCACTGATGCTAGAACTATTGAGCATGAGCCCCTGGCAGCCTGTGCGCGAGAAATAAAAAAGAAAGGGCTTACGCTCTGTGTCCTCCTCGAAGGTGGGCGACAAGACAGAAGATTCAGCATCTCGTGCGATTGGCGTGTTTTGGCACTCAGCCTGTGCTGCAATGTTGCCCTTCTCTTTTTAAATTTGCATCTAACATGTCTCACCAATTGAAGAAGCTATGTCAACAGGTGCTCTTTTTCTGAGTATTCTTCTTCTGTTCCTGATCTGGTATATCGGACATTGCAACACGTCAAACCACTCACAGGGAAGAAAATCGTTTGACATGCTTAAGGACGGAGGATCTCAGAACAGGCGGAAAGGGACCAGAGGCTTGTAGGACCGCGAGGAATCAGTTACTTACTTCCTTAGGTTGGCTGCATCGGCACTGCAGAACTGCGACAGGAGCAAGTCAAAATGGTCGCGCACCGCAAGCACAGTGGGCGTTTTCCCTTGGCCAGCTGCTCTGAAGGCAAAATACAGGTTGGAGGCAACCTCCGACCATTTGGAGCAGTCGCTCACTACACCACAAGCGAGCACTTCCCGAACGAAGCAAGGCGAGTTATTCAGATGTGGAGAAGTGGAACCTCGCATTTCCCTTTGCTTTCGATGTTGCCATGTCGAGAGAGCGTCGCACATGTGGTTTCATATTGTGCCTGAACTGTATTGCGCGCCTTCCTAGATAGTAGAGTTACTGTATATGCTACCGTAGGTAGCAGAGTTGCGCGTAGGTCCGCCATCTTGCCTGAGAAGCAACCCAGTCTATGCGGCGAAGCCGCACTCTGTTTTTGCAGGCGACATGCCTAGCGTATCGTCGATCGACCGTGTGCGCTTTTGCATCGCTTGTGCATCGCTTTTCCGCCTAATCGCAAACAAAGCGCATCGAAACAGCTGACTGGATTAGATTGTGAAGAAAAAGGCGCTGCCCTTTTTTAGCGCGCGGCGTAAGATTCAGCGCGTATATTAGTTGTTTTTTGCACTTTCATTCACCTGTGCACTTTCTCCGCCCTAATAACGTATGGGCACTCGCGTATCTAGAATACATTGTGTATTCTATATACGCCGATCAGATGCAGCGTTCGTGAACCGCGACGGTAACGATTAGATCGCACCGTATAAACTTAGGGAATACGGTGATGTTATTTTATAGATTTCGGAAATCCTACAAAATGTTTCGTGCGAAAAAGCTACTTCACAAGGTAGTATAAGGTTCAAAAAAACATAGCGTATTAAAAACTGGACAAACGTTAGTAATTGAGGTAAAGAATCAGATACTTTAATAACTTTCCTTCGCTTGAATACTGCTTGGCACTCAGGTTTTGTTACAACGGAGATAAATACGCTACTAAGAGCAGTGCAGTGCTCTTTTAGCATGTAAACAGTAACGAAAAGCGCCGAGCCGCAACTACCTCTTTTTTGGCAATAAAATCACGGTGCAAATTTCAGAGAAAAAAAGAACACTAGTGTATGTGTGAGCAAATATTTTGATATAGTGAGCTTTATCAAGTGGTGCTCTTTTACAAAGGCAACTGTGCTAAATATAATGAGGCCCATACTTGCTTATGTGCCATAGCTCTCAACATGTAGTCAGTCTAAAATATCACTGGTGAATCAATGACCAACCATTGATATTTCGACTCTGGCACCCCATTAGATCTTGTGTAGGAACATATCCATCTACCAGCAAGCAATGGATATCAGCTACACCTGCAAGTGTGATTTCATTATGTGCCTTTTCACTGCAGGGATTCCAAAAGTAGCCTTCTGTGGGAGTGTAGCGAAAGTTTTTCTCACAGGATTGACATAGCTACATTATAGGGAATAATTCAAAACACAGTTAGGCCATTAACATATGTTAAATGACGACATTCATTCCTCTTGCATCCTGCTTCACATAAGCAGGAGTAGATTAAATATCTTTACTTAGTAGTAATCTTTTTCATACTCAGAAACAACCCAAGCAGTGCATAATCATGAAAATGTGAGCTGGCTTTTTTACAACACTTCTGTGAAAGCAGTGTGGTGCATCACATGCAGAAAACGGGTAATTCCAGCTAAATCTTCTGTATAACTCTATGTGCTTCCATTATTTAAAAAAAAATCCAGACTTGCAGTAGCTTTTAATATTCCAGCTGTGAATTCTTTAGCACAGCCCAAAAAGCACGTAGCTGTTAGTCAAGCAATTTCATCTCATACACACTTGATGCAATAGGCAGTTGACTGAAAATTTGTTCAGGTGTCTTTACCTGAACACCCTTCACTAGTTTTACAAAGGAAGAAAAACAATTACTACAGTAAGGTGTAACGAGGCAGGTTTTGAATATTTTATTATACCCAAGCACGTTGCTACGAACTAGCTACAGTTGTTTCTTCAATTTTCAAGGAATTCACTCTACCTACCACAATGCAAATATGTTAAGCATCGAGAATAGAAGAGTGAAGTGCACATGGCCACTGCAGCAAGCATCAGCACCTATGTGACCAGCTTTTACCATTTTTGCAAGTGAGGGGAGCTTCGATTCATTCTGAAATGAAGATGTGATAAAGAATTGATAAAATTTATTTATTTCAAAAATAACAAACAGACCATGTAGGTGCACGAGATCAAAGCATTTCATTTTTATTGCAGACACAGGCAATTCATAAATAAGACACTCCATAAGTATGGAATACAGGAGCAGGCCACACAGAGAAGTTGAACCACATTAGTACATACCAGTTCCAAAATTTGAGCAATATCTTTTGTTTTTTAAATCGCCTATGCAGATACCATTAATGCACGTACTGGGCAGGCATTACGTGGTAAAGAATTTATAGACAAAATTTGACAATATAACAAAACTGTTATGAGTAGTAGAGACTGGAATTTTAGGCAGCAAATAGAGAATTTTAGCCGTTTAGAAAATTGGCACTAGAGGTGCAGTCTTGAGTACTAATGGAATGTTGTGTCCACAAGTGAGAAATATGTACTTAAAGAGACTGACAACCAATTTTCATGCCACTGATTTTTTTAATGCAATGGCAAGCTTACTGGTCAGTCTAAGTGTGAAGTGGTAACGCAGGAAACGCTGTGGAACATCTTTATCAGAGTTTTTCAATCTGCGGTGAGGATGTAGTCGTTCACTGGAAGCATGCTAAAGACCCTGAAAATGGTGATACGGGAGCGCGATAGCGATACGCTGGCATTAGTGGGAGGGTGTGAGGCAGACGACACGTGCAGCCTTACTGTGAGGAAGTATTATTTTGTTTATCAAGTTGGTGTCCTGCGATTCATGTTTTCCGAAGTGTTAAAGTATTTCAGCAACAACAGCTACGTGTTTTTGTGGTTTCCTGTCCAACTGCTTTGGTATTTAGCAAGTGCAATTTTAAGAAATAATTATGTGGCACTTAATAACAGCCAACTTACGTACAGTAATCTCATTGACTACATCCGATTACCAAGATTTCATCGCCAGGCCTCACACTTACAGGTTTTTGAGACTTTCTTTGCATATTTCAAATTATAATTCCTACTTACATCGCGAACAGCATGCTGTATTCTATCACTATAAATCATGGTCATTTCATTTCCATCAACGGCTCACAACACATTCTGGCCATTTAAGTCAATGATTAAAGAAATATTCTAACAATAAATGTAGCCGCATGAGTGGAAGACGAAGAACTAAGTGTGAGTGAAGGGTACGAAGGAAGAGAAAAAGGACATTTTTGGTCTTATCTGAGGCTCGCCTTGAAGCCTAACTAAACCCCATTTCTTTCACATTGTAACAGTGTCCAACTTTCCTTGGAGATTTACTGAACAAATAATGCCTGCCCAGTAGAGTTATCCAACCTGGAAGAGTACCGTAGTGGTATCTGTAACAAGCCATACTTAAAGAACTGCTTAGATTTCCAAGAACCAGTAGCTTACATAGTCCAGCAAACTCGCATATATGAGTAGCAACTGACAGTTGAAAAGTACAAGTCATACACAAATGAAGACTAGCTCAATGACTAGGAGAAAAAAGGTAAACAGTAGGGAACAAGCATGATAGTCATACATGAATTGAACATGATTAATCATGTCATCATTTTAAAGCATATACAAATCTGACAGACAAAAACAGTATACATAACAAAATATGAAAAGTGAGAATACAATAAAAATTTGTCATGCGAGTGCGAAATATTAAAGTGACAGAAAAATCATGGAACATTAGTCAAATTAGGTGACTGAGACTGCAGCAACGTTTTTGTGTGCAGTAACATTGCACAGAACAATAAATTTTACATACACAACTCAAATGATTATTTTATGTAGCTGTTGACAAGGTGTCTAATTCACTTAAAATTGCAGCAAGTAATCCTGGTGACAGAAACCCATTTCTTTCAACACTAATTACAGTGGCTACTTTAGGGTAATGAGAAATAATAGGCTTTCAAAGCAGAATAATTTTGTACAGAACTTGAACTGTAAATACAAAAAGGCAGCCAGATAACTGTATGCAGGTAGGAGGTTTGTGAATATATTGAAAACCATTGCTCAGATGCTTATGACTATTGTCTGAGCCTGTTAGACAAGCATGCAGTGTTGAATAAGGCTTTATGTTTCATCTGTATCACGATAGCAATATTCTTCAAGGTTTCATAGGCGAGATTTACCAACGGTCAGCAAAATAAGCCCTTCTATATTGTGCATATTTTGTGCACACAACAAAAAGGACGTTACCTGCAGCACATTGCTTATACTGGGAGCAATGAACAGCAGCAGCCTATAGCCCGTTTCATTGAGGTCGCCGCCATTTTGCGATCGCAGTGCTGTTTATCGTGTGGCGCCATGCATGTGGGATCGCGCTGGAGGGTGCATGGTGAACGTGCTGTTGACAATGAGTGGCAAGTTTTCGCACTTTCCCGAGAGGTGTCAACAAGCATTTTGGATTGGAAAACTTCATAGCATGGCGTCCCTAAGCTTTTAGTTTCGATATAGCCACAATATCGAACAGCGCCGGGCCTAGATGCGCTCCCGCAGCTCTCTTTGCGATCGAAACAGGAGGCGAGTCAAGTCTGAACATTGTAGATATGTACCGCACACGTTACGTGCTATTATTGTATGTCTAGCCTTGAGCTGTATTAAGGTATCGCTCAGGCGACAACAACCAGAAAATGGCGGACGCCGTGGTTGGTCTGTGAATGCCGCGGCTGGTGTGTGTGTGAAGGGGTTTCTTCACACACACACATAACAGTTTTCACATAACAGAATGATGTTTTCTCGTATGGTGAAATTACAGTCCGAGTGCTATCATGTCTGTAGGTTGCGTGCAAGTTGTAGTTACCGATTTTTCATCGTATTATAGCTTGAGAAATTAAATTATTTCAGTCAATTCCTTGCATCACATGGAAGTCCTCGGTATACGTGGTTCGAAAATCCTTTTGCCGAAACGTCCGACGCCGGATTTTCTTCTACATGGGCTCCTTTACGGCATCGCGTTAAAATGCACAAAGTAAATTAAACAATGTTACACTAAGAGACATTTTGACTGAGTACACGCATGCCAACACTCTTTGAGCCACATTTTCCAGACTGTCGCAACATGGACAAAAGTTGCACATTCCTCTGTTTTAAAGCAAACCTGAGTCGGCAAAGAAAGAAATGAGACAAAGCCTTTTCCACAACATCGTGGCATGTAGGGAATTCTTGGTAAAGGTCAGCTTTCCCTAAAATAGTTTGCTTTAGGATTTTGACACTGCACTTCGAGTTGAGAAGA
Organism: Dermacentor variabilis; assembly: GCF_050947875.1. Lineage (NCBI taxonomy): Eukaryota > Metazoa > Arthropoda > Arachnida > Ixodida > Ixodidae > Dermacentor > Dermacentor variabilis. The sequence goes on from NC_134570.1 coordinate 104,361,429, forward strand.
CTACTTTCATTGGCACGAAACAAATTCTCACAAGCTTGCATGAGCCTGTCAAGTGGCTGTGATGGCACTTTCAGAGGATTTCGGCCATGCTGGGCATAGCATTTCAAAGCTAACAGCTCTGGGACTTCCCTACTTCCATCAACAATGCTCAAATGGCAAGTTCGGCACAGCTTATGCTTATGTATTACAGCATATGCAATATAGCCAGAGAAATATTCTAAGCTGTCTTGCTCCTCTTGACAAAGCTCAAAGATGCCATCATCGACATCAACAACTTCATCAGCATTTTCTTTAACGTCAACATTCATATCCCTATCTCTCAAAAAAAAGCACAAGATCCTGCGAGTCATCAATGCGATATGAGCCGCTCCGACTAGGTTGCGAAAACTGAGCCAACACAATCACTCTAAATGTAGATTTAAACTCCCTGGCACGGGGCACAGGTGTTTTAAACCTGATTGAGCTAAACAAATTTTCAAGGGCATCTTGGCTCAATCAACTAAGCATCAAAAACTTGAAACCTTGCTTCGTAATGTAGCACTCTCGCAAAGCTAAAGCAGCAACAGTTGACAAAACAGCGCCAGTCTGCACAGGTTTCCAGGCTCCTTTGCCAGTCTTGTCGACTATCATGAGCCCTGTGAATAAAGCAACGAAGTCTTGCAGAAACTGCTTGGCATCATCTGCTTTTTGGGGGCAAAGATCACTTAATGCTGTCTTTCTTGTCCGCGACGTCATTATCGTGAACCAAAAGAATACTTGGTCAATAAAAAATGCGGTTGTCAGAGCTGTGTTTGGCAGCAGGGTTTTGCCAACCAGGTACCGCAAGGCTGCAGCTGTGCTATGATGCAAGAGTGAATGTGCCGAGGCGACATTCATCTTTTCATAATGATTTGGGTCCAGGTCACGGGTCTTTAGATGTGGCATTAGCTTCAGTTTGTGTGTCTCGTCTATAGCGCAAGCCTGTCGTACATGTTCAAGAGAGACCTGCAAAAACAAAAACAAGTTACTGTAGTCCCATTTGTTTGATTTTTGTGGCATCTCTAAACATGAAATTTTATAGCTCTGAAGACATCTGGAGAGTAGTCTGAAGCATTGACAATCCCTTGCAGTGTGGTGCGTCAGGTAAAGATCTATCATGTATTTTGCAGACTGACCTTGTTGCTGGGTAGTTTGTGCCTGGCAACTGTCACTTTGTCAAGGATGATTTCCTGGCCCCTGACCAGATGACCTCTCAAATTTTTGAGTAGGTGAGGTGAATCCGCTATAAAATGCAGCAGTCGCCCACTGCCACAGGGGTGGAGACATGACGTCTGGGGCTTGCCATATTTTGAAGCGCAAATGCCACAAAGCCTCCAAATTGCTGTGTTTCCTGGGCCCATATCAGTGACCACTGCATTAACTGTGATGCCTGCAGCTTCAGCTCTCTTGATGACATCAAAAATGCACTCTTTTACTTGCTAAGCATCAAAAGAAGAAGCTGTTAAAGAAACAAAGGCAGAAAAGGTTAATAGGGCACCAAATATAAGTGGCATATTCATAAAACACAAAAAACAAGGAAATGTTAAACCCAAATGCAATCCTATAACTTAATGTTATTATGTAATCATTATTTCACAGCAGTAATGCTGACATTTTCTAGCTTTCATGCCACTTATGCTTAGATATTGCTTTAAACCAATGCACCAAGAGCAAGCACATAATAAAAACACTGTATGAAACAGATGACGCCCTTACAAGTAAAGTGGTAAGCAACAGCCTGCTTCCATCGAGTCGTCAGTCCAGCCAGCATGAACACCAGAGCATGGGTTGCCAGCTCTTCCTTGATGGACGGATTAGATGGCCTAATTGTGGGGTGCCCTGCAATGGCAAACAGTGATTTCGTGAGGTTACTATACTGTGAGCACTTTCATGGCCAACGCAATACACAAGGTAGTGGTGGGGTTGGTTAGGGCAGTTGCTAGCCTGGCAGACAGTGCCACAATGGCTGGACGACAATGTGATGACAATGATGCTGTATTCGAATGACTGGCAATGATCAATAAAGTCATCAGTGTCATCACAAAAATGGGTCGTCATTATTACTGGGTGGCTAAATTGCTTCAATATGAATCGCATTAGTGTCAACAGTAATTCTGAGGTGGGTTTTGTCGAAATTGTTTGTGAAGAATTTTTGTTATGACTTTTAAAAAGTGCAGCAATGATGTGCCTTGATCAGTCAACATCACGGTCAGTGATCAAAGTTACTGTGCTTCTGAGGATGGCTTACCATCTACGCAATGCAAGTTTGCACTACCGAACAAAAATTAATGGATTCCTCAATGACGCAGATTCAACACGTGATTAATTAGGTGGATGCTGTCGCTGTCCATGGGAAACACTTATCTACTCACTTCACCTCTGGCACTGCTACTCATTACTGGCTTTGCTGCGGTCGTGTGATTTGCTGACGTAGATGCTGGATGTTCCCACCAGTGATAACTCAAGACTCCAGAGTGTGTGAAGCCATTGAATGCACTGCAATAGAGACCTGCTCCACTGTTATTTATCTGGGCTGATCCCGTTTTCTGCCCACAAGGTTATTCTGAGTGAGCCGAAGCACGATCCGCAGGCTGAAAGCACCTACATGAATGCCACCTGTTACTCTTTCATACTTCTCTAGACCGTAACCATTCACCATTTTCTTACCTTAGCTGTATTTTCTTTATTTTCACATTTCTCCTAAGCATTCAGCATACATTACTGCCTGAAGATTTATTTTAAAAATTTACCACCTTTGCAAGTGCTCCACTATATGTGCTAAGATAAGACGAAAAAGCTAAGCTCATAAAGAGCGCTACATAGTCACCGAGTCAGAGTATTTGTACAAATAACACAATCGCCGCAATATGCTCACAGATTGCACAGAATTCTTTATGGGCCCAGCCAAGGGCAGTGAAAGCTTACAGAGCACTGCGTAATAAGACTGCTGCCTTTAACACCTCTCAAGTGAAATTTTGTGTAGTTTCTACATTAAAAGTATAGACCACAGATTTTTATCCATTGTATTAGACTGATCGTGATTTCCAAAAGTTATTTGTGCTTATTTACCTACTGCACCGAAACTTTGTTTTAGGTGACTAAAATGAGCTTTAATGTCCAAAATATTGTTGCAGGCAATGACAACGGAACAATAGTCTAACTTAATAATTTCAAAGTACAATATGAATCCTTTTTGCCAGAGCACGTTTATTTTTGCTGGGACATAACATTACCAGTAGAGAGTTTTACCTACCGATAATGCTTCCAGTTGATGCATCGTAGTCCAGGCCTGGATTTAGTTGCGTTAGCATCCATTAGCAAGCAGGCATGGCGCTCTCCTGGTTGCAATAATGAAGACCTCTGTCTCAATGCCTCGAACACCTCATCCAAGATGCCTTAAAAAAATGTACATGTTACATCAACACTAAGCAATATCACAATACTCTTAAGTCATCTATCATGTTTACCTGGCCTGAATTTTATGTGTTCCGTTTGCTGTTGGAGTGTTCTTTTCGCTGGCAGAGGCACAACATTCTCTTTCACAAAGTCATAGCCTTTGCTGCCACAGGCAACTTTTAATTGTAGAGCTTTCTGAACCATCTCTGGGGACCATGAGCTGCCTCGCATCGTGCCCTTCTCCAGCACACGAACTTGGTCAGGAGAAAGAACTTTAGACACGGATTCACGCAGTTGGTCTCTCTCGATTTCCGCTTTATGCCGTCGCTTGCACTCTAGCTTGAGACGTCGTGCCAGATGTAGCTCCCTCTGTGATCTTAAAGAAAGTTTGTACCCTGCGGACAGAAAAATGAATAAGCTAATTGCTAGCATCAACACTGATCTTATGAGAAAGAATTGATCTCTCATTCGGTAACTTACCTTGCGGTGTAGAAAACAAGTCTGTCACAGGAATATCAGCATCTGAAAGCTTTCTTTTCAACGCCCCTGCAAGCAAATAGGTGATTACAAACACTTAAAAGTTGTCCTTAGTGATATATCTGGCATCACACAAAAATCATATTTATGCAGTTGCAGAACATTAGTTAGTGTCCACGCCATGCCATAATAAGTACAGTGCAACAAATCATTTCTTCCTCACTATCCTAGAAATAGAATCCGCACAGGGCCTGCAGTGTGTCTCAAGCAAATGCATTCGCTCACCTGAAGGTGCTGAAGCAGTGTCAAAGATAGCACAGGCCTCCTCTTGTAGTGCATTCAATGTTGAGCAGTCTGCATGGCAAAGAACTGCACTTCAGGAATACAAAGACAGGAAATGTCGCTTGCACTATAGAAACGCTAGACTGGTGGTACACTCAGTGTACAGTGCAATTATCATTGAGTACACAATTCAACACTAGCAAACATTTGTCTCCACTTATAAAGAGTGTAGTGTAGGCTTCACAGAGTGATAACACCTGCATGTAGCCTTTTATGTTTAAATGAGCATTCTCACCTGCAGCCTCGGACATGGCAGGTGCATCTTGCACTACTGAGTAGTCTGCATGATAAAAAAACATCAGTAAAACTGGGAGAACAAGTATCGCTTGGACTGGGAAAAGCTACGTCAGCAGTAATCTCAATACCTGCTGCATTTATTATTTGGTACATAATTTAGCATTACGAAGCATTTCTGTCCACTCATAAGGACTATAGTGTAGGCTTCACAAAGCAATTAGGCTAAGGGCATTATCTCACCCGCAGCAGCCTGGGGTGCGGCAGGTGTATCTTGCAGTATTGAATTGTCTGCACAATAAAAAAATGTACATCAGAAAAACTGAGTGAACAAGTATCATTTGGACTAGGGAAAACTATGTAAGTGGTACTCCCAATGCCTGGTGTATTTATTATTCAGTACACAATTTGGCACAAGGAAACATTTGTCTCCACTTATGAGGACTGTAGTGTGGGCTTCACAAAGTGATAAGACCAAGAGCATTATCTCTCCCGCAGCAGCCTGGGGTGCGGCCGGTGCATCTTGCAGTACTGAGTCGTCTGCACAGTAAAAAAATGTGCATCAGCAAAACTGCGTGAACAAGCATCACTTGGACTAAGAAAACTATGTAAGTGGTACTCCCAATGCCTGGTGCATTTATTATTCATTACACAATTTGGCACAAGGAAACATTTGTCTCCACTTATGAGGACTGTAGTGTGGGCTTCACAAAGTGATAAGACCAAGAGCATTATCTCTCCCGCAGCAGCCTGGGGTGCGGCCGGTGCATCTTGCAGTACTGAGTCGTCTGCACAGTAAAAAAATGTGCATCAGCAAAACTGCGTGAACAAGCATCACTTGGACTAAGAAAACTATGTAAGTGGTACTCCCAATGCCTGGTGCATTTATTATTCATTACACAATTTGGCACAAGGAAACATTTGTCTTCACTTATGAGGATTGTAGTGTGGGCTTCACAAAGTGATAAGACCAAGAGCATTAATTCACCTGCAGCAGCCTGGGGCGTAGCAGGTGCCTTTTGCGATACTGAGTCGTCTGCATAAAAAAATGTGCATCAGTAAAACTGAGAGAACAAGCATTGGTTGGACTAGGAAAAAATATCTGGGGCATTTATTATTTGGTACATAATTTAGCACTAGCAAACATTTGTGTTCTCTCATGAGCACTGTAGTGTGGGCTTCACAAAGTGATAAGACCAAGAGCATTATCTCACCTGCAGAAGTCTGGGGCGTAGCAGGTGCCTTTTGCGATACTGAGTCGTCTGCATAAAAAAAATGTACATCAGTAAAACTGAGAGAACAAGCATTGGTTGGACTAGGAAAAAATATCTGGGGCATTTATTATTTGGTACATAATTTAGCACTAGCAAACATTTGTGTTCTCTCATGAGCACTGTAGTGTGGGCTTCACAAAGTGATAAGACCAAGAGCATTATCTCACCCGCAGCAGCCTGGGGTGCAGCAGGTGTATCTTGCAGTACTGAGTCGTCTGCACAGTAAAAAAAATGTACATCAGCAAAACTGAGTGAACAAGTATCATTTGGACTAGGGAAAGCTATGTAAGTGGTACTCCTAATGCCTGGTGCATTTTACTATTCAGTACGCAATTTAGCGCACGGAAACAAGGGTAAGGAATGAGGAGAAAGGGGGTTAAACGAGGGGCCATATATTTATTACTCATATCATAAGAAGCCAACAAACACTGACACCATGGACAACATAAGGGAAATTACTTGTGCTTTATAAATGAAATAAAGAAATGATAAATTAATGGAAATGAAAGTGGATGAAGAAACAACTTACTGCAGGTGGGGAATGATCTCACAACCTTCGCATTTCGCATGTGATGCTCTACAAATTGAGCTGCCACAGCACCGTTTCCCCATCCTATTTCTTGGGTACTTATGTTTCCTAGTAGAACCCTGGGCAGGGGAGCGTTAGCCAGCGCCACCACTCACAGACCTTAGCAGCAGCCGTGGAACATCCTTACTGCCGCAGGCGTCAAGAGAACATGATCTTTTTTGGGCGAAGACAACCGGTCAATGAACCCACACATGCTACCTGAAGGCATCAATGTTGCCAGATTCGAGACCCTCATTATGTAATGAACGAGAAGATCACGTTCTCATGACGCCTACAGCAGAAAGGATGTTCCATGTCCGCCAAGGTCTGTGACTGGTGGCACTGGCTAACACTCCCCTGCCCAGGGTTCTACTAGGAAACACAAGTACCCAAGAAATAGGATGGGGAAACGGTGCTGTGGCAGCTCAATTTGTAGAGCATTACACGCGAAATGCGAAGGCTGTGAGATCATTCCCCACCTGCAGCAAGTTGTTTTTTCATCCACTTTCATTTCCATTAATTTGTCGTTTCATTATTTCATTCATTAAGCAAAAGTAATTTCCCCTATGTTGTCATAGGGGTCAGTGTTTTTTGGCTTTGTATGTCGTAAGGGTGAATCTACAGGCACGGCAATGGAAGCTTTAGTGAATATTCATTCACGGTATGGCAGGCCCTTTTTAAAAAGAATAGCATTAGCATGGTCTGCTGTGTACTTACAAGAAAATATGCTAGGGACAGCATTTGCCTTTAACCGTCTTTTTCCATTCCTTACTTGATCAAGAAACTGATCAGGTGTGAAGTGATCCTGCATGCAAGCAAACCATCACGGTAAGCGACCACATATCATACATGGCACAACATGTAAATGACCGGCACCATTATATTAAAGTTTAGTACCGTAAATCTTTATTTCATCCCGTATTCATTTACCAACTCTATCGTTTTCCGCTTGCGTAGCGTATGAAACAAAACACGCTAAATAGACCTCAATTTTCTATTTTTGAGTTATTAATACGATACCCTGCGAGCCGCCGCGCTACGGCGCCAAGTTTTTCGAGAAAACAATGCTATACAGCTGTGGAACTGAGGGCTCGTTACCGGATGCTTCTTAACAGGAGTCTCCCCTTAAGAGATGCCCCTCCACAGAACTATACTACCCCGAGTTACCACACGTTAGGGGGGCAAATTCACTGAGCAAGCAACTCAAGTATACTAGAGACTTAGGAAGAGTTGAGAAGGACAGTGCCCTAATTTCACATATACTTCGCATGATTCCATATCGTTGCACACTTCGAGGTAATCGGCGCGTGCGCCCAAATCCTATCGAAACACAAACAAAAGGAAGCGTATGCAGCAGTGCTGCTGAACAAAAAAGAAAAGGGGGGGGGGTTACACGGCATACGCGGGCCGGCGGGCCTAGAGTTACTGTATGTGCTTATGTGCTACCGCAGGTACGCTACCTACGGTAACATATACAGTAACTCTAGGCGGGCCTAGGACTTCACGCCAAAACTCATGAGCAACACTCGCCAGGTTCTTCGCCATGGCACGATTACAACGAAGGCGACAAATAAAACAACGGACGAAGGAAGGTGACACGGGACAACCACAAGGCACGCAATATTTTTTCAAAACAAAACAACACGAATGTTTAACATATCTCATTTTGTCGACATACATGCACGTTTACAATATCGGCAGTTCTACGCGTCGATTACATAACACAAACATCAACCGTACCTCTGAACGAAAGAAATGGTGAAGCATTCTCACAGGCTGTTCAAAGCAAAAACTCACCTCGCATATTCTTGAGCCTCTTGAGACAGCTTTCTCGCGTTGCATGCGCAGCAGCCACTTAAGTCGGCGCACAGTAACCGATTTCCCACATGGGATCGAGTAAAAAGCTTTTCCGCTTTCAGAGCGATTCGTGCAGTTGGGAGCAGAGCACCCGGTCATTGTATCACTCCGATGAACCTGCGATGACACTCCGACGAAACAAACGTGAGATGCGCTGCGCACGTTGCGTTGTTGCTACGCAGCTAGCACGCACGTGGACAGCGAACGGCAAGATCGGCCGGATTGGATTTGAATTTGACTGGCGATAACTTGTGTCAATCCAGTTAGCTGCAGCGGCGGCGTTGGGAAATACAAAATTGGCCTGAACATCTGCTTCTCCGCAATGCACGGTTGCTTGGCTACCACGTGACGACGTTCTGCCAATAGAGGCGCTAGCGGCGGGATAAAAGAGACGCGCAACTCTGCTACCTGCGGTAGCACATAAAGTAACTATACTAGATAGCTTGTCGCGACGACGCCTAGTGATCGGAAAGTGAAGTGCTAGAGCACAGAAATTAATTGCTACTCACGTTGGGGCCCATCGAACGCTGCCTCTGGGCTGAAAACAATTCAACCCTGTAAATAATTAATCAGAAATCACGTTATGCTACACGCATTATATCATAAACGTTCTTGCCGCACTCTGATGAGTGTTTACAGTAGAACCAATCTATATAGTGTACAGGGACGCTTTCGTTAGGCGTAGCAGGGCGCCAAAGCGAGAACCGATATCGAAAACAACGTTGCCCTACAATCCGCTGTCCATCACCGAAGCAAGAACACCCGCAGCGAAAACCAGCAGCACCATTTATGGCGAATCAATGAGCTCTACAGGGCAACAGGACGATACAATAGATGTGAAGCGGGCAGACGTCGCTTCTAGGGCGCCGCCATCTTTTCTACGCTAAGCAGACTTTGTGAGCGTTAGCGTCTCCCGCTAAATTGCGATATTAGCCGACGCACTTGCGCTATGCGCAAAGCTGCTATAGCGTTCTAAACCTGCTATAGCGCATTGTGGTTCCGCTATATTTTAGCGTTTAGCGTGGTGCCACGCAATACTAAAACTGTCTAATCAACGATTGGAGGGCGCGTGGTGTGGAAGGTGGAAGCCAGGCGCGATGCGGCGCCGTAATATCTTGGATAAGCGGCGGCTACTAGTGTTGCGTTTCCGGGCCCTGACATCAGTACAGATCTAACATCCCCTGTGAACTACCGTGTCATTCCCGTTGAAGTGCTGTCTGACCTTCATTGCCGTGGTTCCGAGATTGTGGAAGTTTCGCGTCTGAAACCGCCCGTTCGGCGTTTCTTGCCAGTTTAAGTTGCAGCCGGCTGTCCGTTTCAGCGCGTGGGGTGGAGCGCCTTTCGTGCCTTTCGTCTTCCTCATCTGCACGTACTCCTCGTGCTCACTAAGGTCACACACACACACACACACGCTCTCTCACACACAAACACACACACACACACACACACACACACACACACACACACACAAACACACACACACACACACACACACACACACACACACACACACACACACGCTGAACCCTTCTCGGGACGAATGTCGACAGCAGTGCGATTAGCATTGAAACAATGCATCTACAGAACCTATTGCAAGGGCCGAAACGTGTCTTATATGACGAGTGTATACAGTCGGGCTGCCATCTCATGCTTCCCAGTGGACACGCTTTGCGATTTAGTGCCACCGCACCAATGTCCCCGCCTGCATTATGAATATATATTTAAACGACATTCTTTTTAATATAGATGCGTGAGTTTGACTCAACTTAGCAATAGAAAAATAATTTAAACGTATCTTTCTTTGCTTTAAAGAACAGCACACACACACTGGCTCAATCCCAGTGACCGAAGTTTACGTCAAAGGGGTTCGTTGAAGAGCTACGTATATCCAATTACACTTAGCTGTACTCACCGAAGTTGGCGTAAGAACGTTCATTGCAGAGCGACATGCACCTTTTGGCATACACGTTGTGGTGCATAGCTTGTGGTACATAGCTCGTCGCGCATACTCAGAAACCTAAGTTGTTGTAAAAAGGTTGATTCAAGAGCGGCACATAACCAGGTGAACATCCCCTGTAACCCAAATCGACTCCAAAGAGGCGTGACATATGCATGGTTTCACATACTCAGTGACACAAGTTGGCGTGAAAAAGGTTTATTGAAGAGCGGCACGTAAGTATTGGCAAATACTCAGTAACACAAGTTGACTTGAACAGGCTAACCGAAATTATTCAAGTTCACCGCGTACGCAGTGACAATGCTCAGTTAGCGAAGTTGACCTAAAGAAATCTATTCAAGAGCGGCTCATACGTAGTGGCGCATACCCAGTTAACCGAGCTGGGGTCCTGTCTATTGAACAGCGGCACAGACCGCGTGAGGGTCACACATTGCTACAACTTGGCACCAAAGAGGTTCATTCAACAGCGGCACATACCCAGTGCCACATATGCAGTGATCCAAGTTGGTCCGACGGTTGCTCTCGAACCCTGTTCCATTAATGCAGCAGCCATCGATACCAATGCAGACAACCCACGACTAGTCGCCCAAGTTAGCGGGAAAATAGATAGATAGATAGATAGATAGATAGATAGAGAGAGAGATAGATAGATCGACAGATAGATAGATAGATAGATAGATAGATAGATAGATAGATAGATAGATAGATAGGATTCAGCGTAAAAATTCTTATTGCAATCAAGTAAATAGAGTGGCTAAAGGCCAAATGCACTTTATTTTAACGATGTTCATGACAGGGAAATCATTTCGCACTGAAAGTAGCTCGTAATGGAAGTTGCTCATAGGAGGTCTTAGATATTTGACAAAATTATCCCTCAGAATTCCGAGAATGACAAGCCCACAAACAAATGTCATGGAAAATAACACCGACAGCGCATGCGCGTTATCTGAAGTCTTCTCAAAATAAATATTAAAACTACGAAACCATAGCACAGCTCAAACCTGTAAATTATGTAATTTTATTGGAACGTTTGCGCACAACCTACGTGTAGTCACCCGGGAAAGAAGCTGGAAACAAACCCGATATGCAAAGGTGTGGTAAAGTCACTAAGAAATTTGTTGGCGTTAGGAATTAAAAAAAAATTAAATTATACGGTTTTACGTGCCAAAACCACTTTCTGATTATGAGGCACGCCGTAGTGGGGGACTCCGGAAATTTTGACCACCTGGGGTTCTTTAACGTGCGCCTAAATCTAGGTACACTGGTGTTTTCGCATTTCGCTCCCATCGAAATGCGGCCGCCGTAGCCGGGATTCGACCCCGCGACCTCGTGCTCAACAGCCTAACACCATAGCCACTGAGGAACCACGGCGGGTGGCGTTAGGAATTAAACACAAACGAAATTGTCCGATGGCATGCTCTAAACAAAGGACCTCAAGCACAACAACTGGTTTTATCTTAGTCAGGTTACCTTTACTTCAATTCAACTAAGAGTTTACTACTTTACTACTACTTTACTTCAACTAAGAGTTTTACACTTCATGTAATATTCAAACATGTTGCCATAGCTTTCGCAGCTTCGCCCTTAAGGAAAACGGTCATATTTTGTAATAGCGTCAAATATTTTAACTCTTTGAAATGCACAGACGAGTTATGCGACGTCAGCTCCTGACACGATACCTTTGTTTGCGTAGCCTTTCATGGAAACAGCGTCCAGTCTTTCTTGTATATACGTTGAGGCGCATGTACCGCATCAGGGAAGCTTGCCTCGTGTGGTTTCAGCTTTGTTTTCTTGCAGTAATGCGACTTCGGTCCTTGCTGAATGTCGTCGTCGTTGAGTCAACTAGTTTCTGCTCATCCTCTCTACCGTGATATGAAATCTATACGGCTCATGCGCCAGTGGTATGAACTAACGCCTGTAGCCAAACAAAGTTCAAGATGTTTTATTAAAAAGAATAGAAAACCTTAGCAAGTTTAGACATTCTTTTGTATTCATAGTACATAAAAGAGTCTTAAATCCCTTCCTTCCGGCAATTGTTCAAGTATCCTGTGATTCCCAGCTATCACCACTGCAAAACGCGCAACAAAATTGACCTTTTGACCTTCAGGGCTGAGTTTTGCTTCGAACCGATTGGATTGTTGTGTAAATATAGATACAAATATTTCTTGCGTAAAACTTGCGATTCATGGTGTCGCTGCACTGTTTATGAGCTTTTCCTCGTCCGTCAGCGTACCAGGTGTACCTTGACCTTGTTTCAGTACAGCAAGACGCAGAAACTATGCACCACAACGAGGAGCTGTGGAGTATTTTGGCGCTATGTAGCATGTCTAAAAAAAATTGGTGCAGGCCGTTGCGAATTTTCAAAGCTTTATTTTCTGCTGGATAACGCGTGTTACAGACATGATGCTTTGAGCCATAAGTTGACACAAAGCAATGCAGAGACTGGTAACCTGTATCGGACACGTATACTGATTATATCAGCGCGGATGCGCATCGGTGATGCGCAGTGTGTACAGCGCGCCGCATTCATGTCCTTTATAAGCCAAGCTCTCAATAAACCTTTGTTCTTTCCTGCACTGACGATGCTGCTGTAAGCGTCGTCTCCCTTGGCACGTTACAGTAACCCACAACTTGCTATGGCGTGTGAAGGGACAGCTGAGAGTGCACCTGAGAGGAAAATATGAAACTCAAGATGCGTCAGATAAAATACTTCAAGAACGAATGAAAACACAAAGTATAAACTAGCAAATGCAAATGTAAATTTTTCCCCAAAAGGTATTCTTGGAGATTTACGTCTCCCGCTGGACTAGGGCCCCGGAGAAGTTAGTGCAGACAGAGCTCTTGTGATTGTACGGCCATACCGAGGGTAGGTTTCACACGGGTACAGTGTCAGCTTCACTCTCTGCTATCTGTTTTCATCGTCGACTGCTCTGGTTGCTTCTGTTTGCCAGCATCTCCTCTTCCGATGATTCGGCCGAAGATGAGGCTACTCAGCTTTGCAATCGGCGCTTCGCAAGCGAGGAATGTCAGATAAGACATCAGGAAGCTCCAAATTAGCACCGAGAACCACAGTGTGACCTGAAAAGAAATGAAAGAACCATCATTGCGCATAAATACCGGAAATGCCACTTGCTCGAATATATTGCCCCTTAATACTGCATATAACGTGGTCTTTTTCCCGTCTGACAGAGCTCTAACTTTGTTTTTAAAGTGAATTGCTTAACAGAATCTATTGTAGTTGCGTTCAACGGCCTTCAAATCAACACGAGAACAATGAGCTTCAATGCCTCTAAATAAGGCATATTATGAGCCAGTACTTCCAGAAGACAGAACTACAAGCTGCGATCAACGAGCGTGAAATTGGCCTACTAAAAGTTGACGTAGTCTGGTAAGGTTGAGGTGCACACAAGCTTTCCTCGGCACACGCCGCTTTTATCGCTCATGTAGAGACTGTAACTGACAGGCATTGCTGAGCGTTGGTGAAATGGTTCGAGCTTTATGGGGGCAAAAATGAAGGTTATTGTCTTTACTTTCTCCCCGCGCTAACATTTCGCTAAACATTTGTCCAACCCATGTGCAGAAAAAAACTAGCCATGCAGCTCTTGCAATGTGTGCGGAGTGTCCGTCAGCACGCGCTCGTTAACCTAAGCAATAAATCTTCCACACGCAGCATGAATGTGTGCGCTGAAATATTGCAAGCGCATGTGTGAAATGTTGCAGGAGCACCAAGCTGCCTCCGGCGTGCTCTCACTGTAGGTCTGCCAGTGCTGACGCAGCGACAACGCTCTGCCGCCCTCTGAATTAAATGCAAGACTGAACTTCAAGTGCAAATACTCACCAAGTTAAACTTGGACCACAATATTTTTTCCCTGGACGCATGCAGCATGACCTGGATGAAGGGAAGGTGAATGAGGTACACGCCGAAGGAAAGCTTGCTCAAGGGCACGAAGACATTCCAGGACAGGAACTTGCCGACGATGCCTGTACAATTATTGGATGCGAAGAATGTAATGCTAAAAGCTGGTAGCACCTTAATAAAGGAGGGCAGAAGAGCAAGCAACAAATAATACATATGGAAGTAAAAGAACGTAAAATAGCCCAGAAATCTCACCTCCTCGACCTGAAGCACATGCCAGTGTAATCCAGACAATGAAAACGGACCACAGGATGCGGTCGAAGAAAGCCACAAGGAGCGTGACTGCCTCAGACGTGGGACTCGGGCTTCTATACCACGCTAGCTTCGCGAACACCGAGATTAAGCCGCAGCCCACGGACACGCACCAGGCTGCCACCTGCATACCCTGCACAATGAACTCTGAATGAGCGAAAGATGGCGCGTGCGTTTTAGCTTACACCTGAAGGTTCTCTTAAGCCACGAAGAAAATTATAAATAATTAGTTGCCATAGCTGTTTATTTTCACCACCACCGTCCTCATAATTATCATCCCTACCTGCATCATCATCCGTTGAAGCAATTTCTATTGTACGTCATAGGTGTACCTTATAGTGTACAATCCTTAGAATATACTGATCTCGACGTCGACGTAAATAGGTCAAAAAATCAAAATCAAAATCATGTTTATTTTTCCAAAGAACAGTTGGAAGGGGGCCCGAACCAAAAGTGCAAGCTAGTCCACTTGACGAGAGTTCGGGCGCCCTTTTACAAGGCACAGCGAAGGTGACAAGTCGACACACAAACAACAGAATCAATTATACATAACAAGATAATGACTAGTGTACAATAACACACGCGTACAAATGAGAAGAAAACAATCTTATCAACATATAAGTGAATTTTACATTTTCTTATAACGTTGTTATTCGACATGTACAAAAAATTTGCGGAGCCTTGTTCTACTACTATTTTCTATCATTAGTGTCTGTTTGTGTAGATAATCTATTAGCATAGGAAGAGAACAGTGAAGCATTCGCTCCCCATAGGATGTTCTCGAAAATGGTATTTGCCAAGGTTCCGTGCTCATATTTCTTTCCGTCAAATGTTATGAAATATTCTGGCCAGCATGGTGTCAGCAGTGTGCCTGTCACCTGAAGAAAGGTTTCCTTTAAATTGTTCTAGCCCTCGACTGTACCATGAAGGCGATATATTTTGCATAGGTTTAAAGTATGTGATACATGGTTTTTAGTACTAAATTACACACAAAGGAAGGGCACAGCTCAGTTGTTAGTCGTGTCTTGTGTTTTTTGCTACAAAACGAACCACTTATCTCAGTTTTTTTAATTATCACTGAGCACACCTTTATCACAATGCCAGGGTTTTCATTACCTTGAGCGATTTGGTTCCCGTATCCGCGATATTCCGTGCTTATGGCGACTCGATAGTTTTCTAGGACGCAACTACAGTGGCAAGGAAGAGCCTGTAAGCCCTTTATCAAACAAACGTACACCATTTGGTTACCCTTGGCCAATTACAATACATCCAGCCCATTTATATTTGTGTATTAATAATCGCCAAACTACCTATACGAATTTTCTCCTTACCATAGTAATATTCCTCTTTTTGAAGTCGCCCATCAAAAGAAACGTTACGCAGCCGCTAAAGTAGCACACTGCGTGATAGTATGGCCGGATGTAGAACTCGCTCAGTGTTCTTGTCAGCAAACTGTAAGAGAAATGCAACAGGCATACGCATAGGAGAAGTTATCGTACCGCCACATTATCACGCTTTACTTGGATGTTTTCACTGTCTAACCGTTGCGTAACGCTAAAATCGTGATGGATTGGATTAGTTGATAGTTGCCCATGATACTAGAGTTACGGCACAAAAAGAACATTTAGGATACCAGACAAGGTAACAATCGACTGAGTGAGTGCTGACGATTATCCCTTGTTGTTTATTTTAATATTTATTTACCCACTGCAGCATCAATGATGCTATTGCAGGAGTGCTGATGTACAACAAACATACAATCATTTATAAACAAGCTTGCGTAAATTATTTCAATGGCAGCGTAGAGGTGTTTCCTGGCAATAAATTCCAAGCTTAGTTGTTGGTGGAAGAAAGCTGTAGTTAATGAAATCATTACGGGCGGAAAAGGCTGTAATGTTTAGGGGCGTGGTGAACCCTCGTAGATGAATGTTTGGAAATAGCCAAATAGTTAACTAGAGAAGGGAAACGAGCACAATTAATTAGCGTGTAATGGAATTTTCGTCATTCACCATGACGACGCGCTGTGAAAGGAGTGAGACCCAGCAATGGAAGAAAATTGGGCTTAGAAAAGTCCTTGCCATATCTCCTGCATACACAACGCATTGCCTTTTTTTGGGCAGATTGTAGCTATTCGACGTCACAGTGTCTGTATGGATTCCATACAATGGGGATGGGACCAATGAGGGTTTTATTTGTTAGAGATTTAGTTTCATGAGGAGCAAGACGCAGCGCACGATGCAAGTAACCTAGCCTGTGTAGGGCCGGGTTACAGGTAACGTCAATGTGTTTTGAAAATGACAAATTGTGCGTTTGGAGGCCACCTATGTATTTGAATTCGAGCACTATTTAAAATCATATAATAAAATGCACAGGCAAAGAAGGAAGGGGATTACTGTCGTATAAAAGTCATGGAGACAGTCATGGAAAAGTTATCATTTCCCATGATTTGGACTGGTTACAAATGTCAGTGAAATAACTGTTAGGCAGAAACTGATCAATTGGAGATTTAATTGTGTCATATCAAACTCAATGAGCTGCAAGGGGGCATATTTTAACTGAGGTGTGTGGGGGCAGATCTATAATATAAATCAGGAATAGAAGAAGGCCGAGTACTGAATCTTGGGGAACTCCTGATGAAACAGGCATCAATGGTGAGTTACTAGAGTTGACACGTGCATATCGTGAACGGGGGGAAAGAAAGTCCGGTATACAACCAATCAAGGATGCACGTGTTGGTATAGCGAACAATTTGTGCGTAAGTTTAGGGTGTGAGACAGTATCGAGGGCCTATGCACGGTCCATGAAAATGGCATCAACCGGGTAACCAGTGTTTAAAGAGATGATGTTGTGAACAAATTCTGTCAGTTTTGTTATAGCGATGAGGCCACGTCTAAAACCATTAAGAAAAGGGATTAAAATTTTGTTAGCTTCAAGAAGTTTCATTATACGTTTA
Source organism: Dermacentor variabilis (assembly GCF_050947875.1). NCBI lineage: Eukaryota > Metazoa > Arthropoda > Arachnida > Ixodida > Ixodidae > Dermacentor > Dermacentor variabilis. The sequence goes on from NC_134570.1 coordinate 104,378,673, forward strand.
ACAATAATATGTTCTCGTAATTTACATGATTGTGCGGTTAAGGAAATTTGCCAGTAGTTAGATAATAATTGAACATTATCTGACTTAAATGAGGGGAGAATTGAAGCAAATGTCCCCGCACGAGGAAGGGTGGAGGTTGAGACACATTTTTAAAGGTAATTGTTAGATGTATGCTACACCAAAGAGAGTATCGAATGAGAAAAGCGGTCGGGATACCGTCACGACAATGACTTCTTGCTGTATAACTTTAGAGTTAGGTTAAGTATACCCTCAGGTTGCAGTGACTGATCGTTTATTGGAGGCACTGGTTCAGAATCCAAAGCAGGGATTACCGCATTGTCAGCCGCACAAACAGAGTAGAAGTTGGTGTTAAAAGAAGAAGTTGTTGTCTGTGTATCAGAAACTACAGTATTGTCAACTGTCAGCGTGTCCGAGGATGTTCCAGGTGGTAGGATAGCCTTCGAAAATTGACGCGGATTAGCCTTCATTAATTTCGGCAACGTTACCTTGTAAAAAAGTTTTTCTGCAGCATCCATTTCAGAACAAAGTTCGTTTTTAGCGCTAAGAAATTACATGACTTTTGTTGAGTGACGGCGTTTTGATTGACGTAGTCTAGCCGCACGGTGTGATAAATGCCCCCCCCCCCCCATAAGGTTCCTAGTCATCCAAGAAATTTCAGCCTTTGTTCTCTTTGTGTTTTAAAGGAAGGAATTTTCTGTCTCCCCGAACCACTTTGAAGCCAGGCAGGTTTACTTCAGGATCAAGCGAACCATGATGCAGCCAGGTCTCAGTGACTCCTTGGCTTACCGCGGCTATTTTGTGACATTGCTCTGTGGAGTTGAAGTTGCCGCTGAGACTTTCCGAAGGGGCGTGATTAAATGAGCTGCCAACTTAAGAATGGCTTCAGGGAGAGCAACAGAAATAACTGTGAACAGACGGAAGGATGAAAATACATACATAAATACGTAGATACGTACATACATACATACATACATACATACATACGTACGTACGTACGTACGTACGTACATACATAAATACATACATACATACATACATACATACATACATACATACATACATACATACATACATACATACATACATACATACATACATACATACATACATATACAGGCCGATACACCGGTCCCCACAATGTATTCCAATTATTTCACCCGTCAGTTGTGCCATAGAATACTCACGGCACGTCGGGGCCTGGGAACATCATGAACGGCAGCAGATGCAGGCGCCCCACGACCAACGTTGAGAAAGCACAGCCAATGAGAGACAACACGGCGAATACTGCCACAAGCGTCATCTTGCGACTGAAAAAAATGGACATGGACCACTTTTACACCGTTAACTGTAAAAACCATCGCTGTTCTTACATAAGCAGAAATTGCGCAAGAGAAGTACATACGAAAGTTTTTTCTTTATGCTCTCTGAAAAAGATTGACACGCTTTCACGCACTGTTGTCAGGTTACATGGAGCGCATAACGGCATAGTAGTATTTGAGTGAAGCTATGTTTTGATGTGCCGTTATTCCAAAATTATTATCATGGGGTAAATCAACTTTGTCGCTAGCTACTGCAAAGAGTAATTAAGAACTTGACAACTATTTTATGTGCTTGCAAGTACGTAAAACTGAAGGTGTTCTGAAGACTAACTGAAGGTGTACTAACACAGACTGCTCACTTTTTTCAAGTTCAATTAATCTTTCTGACAAGAAATTGGTGTTTATGTACGGCAATGGCGGGCGCATGCGTAGAGTGTTACTGATGTTTTGTATTTTTGTATCTTACCCTACCTGCTTCGCTGTATATGTGCCTCTGTTTTTCAATAAACATCAGATGAAAGTTGGCGCTGTGTTGTGTCTCTGTCACGTCCTTGTCTTTTTAAACTGCGCTGAAGACTTTGCCATTATGAGTAAACCGTACCAACTAGCCCAAGAATCAGCTTTGTTGGTGTCATTACCTGTTAGTTTCATGTGACGGTCACTAATGAACATCACGCTCGTGGTTTCCTTTCTTCTGGATGATATATGCACTTGCAAAATTGCAAAGGTACTAGGGATTTCTTGCGACCAACCAGAAATAGCATACCATTCTGCTCGTTATAGTCCGAGTTATAACAAAATTTCTGAGCGCCTACACTACTACACCGGGAAAAAAACATAGCGGCTAGAACTATGCGCAGCACCCGGGTAGTCCCTGAAGATGTTTAAGAGGACAAAACATTCACCAACGAATTTAATACTCTCTATTGGGAAATTTGACCGCACCTCTATGTGTAATTAATTGAGGGCAAGAACAACGGAAAGCATTTGTTAGATGTTGGACAGCCGTCGTCTTGTGTCCTTCTATAATGCAAAAAAGAAGTGAGGCGTGCAGACAGGACACAAGAGTATAGAAGTGGACAACACGAACGCCGACTATCAACTGAAGGGAGCACTGAGGCGAAAAAAGAAAGAAGACACAAAACTCATCCGCGCATGCTCAGGAATGGTAACACCACGTGTCAGTCGGGTACACGTGCCGGTCTACGTGAGAGATAACTGTTAAGTCACTTAATCTCTTCCTTATGTAAAGTAATCGAAGGCTGACTCACGCATGCACTTCCACCATTATAGATATGCCATGCCTATACCCTAAGACGCATATCTTCATTCCTATGCCTGTACAATATCGCGGATTCATCTAACTCTGGCGTGCAGTTACAATCTCGGCAATGTAGCGAAAGATTAGAAGGCGATCCACCGGTTAAGGACCTTTTATGTTCCATTAGCCTCTGATTGATACACCGTCCCGTTTGCCCTACGTAGAACTGGCCACAGCTAAGGGGAATTTTATAAACCACACCCATACGATAGTCAGTAAAACTGTTGTTCTTATTGTGCTTCACTGGACAAATATCTGTTCGTTTCTTGCCTTTTACCCGCTCCTTTTTATTCTGTACGGCAGCGCATATCTTACTTAGCTTATTGGGAGCAGTGAAAGCAACATTAACATCACATCTACTTGCAACTTTTTTAAGCCTGTGCAACACTGAATGAATATACGGAATAGCCACTACTCTTTTTTTGCTATTACTACTTTCTGTAATCACGTGTGTCCCTCTTGAAACCGACTTCTTTAGGCGCTCAGCCACAGTGGCCAGTGGTACACTAGGGCAGCCTGCTTCTTATAGGCGCCGGACCTGCGCATTAAAACTGGCGCTCATTTTGTGCATGCAGGATCTGGTGAGGGAAGACTTCAGGCACGACATGGCAATTCCGTTTTTTACTACTTTGGAATGCTTGGACTCGCCCATCTTTCTACCTTACGCTGTATATGGCCCCTTACAATAGTGGGGACAGTGCAAAAGAAGATGCCGGACGGACAAGGACGAAGTCTTCAGTTCGCCTGCCAATATTTTGTATTATGATTACATAGGTTTACATATAGGAAAAGAACGCCACTAACTCTGGCGCCATATCATAGCCGGCACAGCCCGCGTTGCGCTGCACTTCGCACGTTTTCGTTCCACCAACGACGAGAGCGGCCCTTCGCCGCGGTCTAATCGTACCACCAATGTCAGCGGCGACAACACCCAAAGGGAGCGTCACACCGAGCCTTACTCGTAGTCGCTGTCGCCCTCTCCCTTTGCAGCAGCAGTGATAGACGTCACACACGTTGGTACAACGGAAAGACCTCAGCAGCTGACCCCGACGATTAGCGTAACCACCCTCTCCCACAGATTGAGCTTCGCTCGTCAGTTGCCCTTGAGCCCGGTCGCCAAATACGCGACTGCTACGGGAGCCCAACCTAACCTGCCCTCCCCTCTTCTATTCCATCACCACCATTCCCGTGACCGAAGACGGCGCGCTTGCTCTCCGCCTTCCTCCCTTGCGGGCGCCAGATTGGGGCGCGCTCGTCGAATCTCCTCGCATGCTTTGACTCACACATGCAGCATACGGTGCGCGGCAATGCTTTTAGGGCCCTTGGACTTTGTACGGACCATCACGGCGATGCTGTCGGCAACGGCGATGGCAGAAATGTGCCTGAAATGTCCACATAATTGCCGTGACGATACATACTCTTGCTCTAGGAATTTTTAGAACCAAAATAAAGGCTTGGTCATTGAGCTTTAATATATACGGAACACCAGCTCGAGCTTTGGGGCGATACCCGGTAGCTCCTCCTTTTCATCAAGTACTGTTACGTAGAGCTAGGCAATCAGTAAAGGAGGATATTGCAGTACTTACCCTCGCAGTATCGAAAGCGTAAGAAGAGAGACCAGATAGAGCTGGAAATCCGCCGACAGGTACCATGTGTGGAGGAGCATGTCCTGTCATTGAGATAGAATAGAATTACAGCTTGTATCTTCCAGCGTCGAATCACTGGGCTGCATGGGCAGGATGATAACTCAGAATTATTTTTAAAAAACGGAGCCGTCTGTGTCGTTATATAAAGTAATGAAATTACGGCTCGCTAAGACAATCTGCATAAATTGGAGAACGTTGAAAGCGAAACCAACGCCAAGAAAACGTTTGCTAACGATATTGCTCATTGTTTTCGCTTTGCCTATCGAGGGTCAATGCATTCAGTGGAGAGCTCGGTAAATTGCGGAATTATGCTGCTAATAACAACAACAAACAAATGAATGTATCGCAGTAAAATCAGCGCCTTGCATTTCAGGCGATGTTCTTCATTAGTATACTGATGTCGACGGTTGAATTGGCATATACACGTTAAGGAAAGCAAACATAAGGCCACACAGGGGCCCTTGTGTCTTTATTTAAGATAGACAACTGGCTTGCTCGAGCCTTATTCGACAGTTCACTTTCGCCCGTTTAATGACGAATCCTATATAAATGACTGTTTTGAATGCTGTGAACAAAATATTGCGAAATGGTCACGTTCGAGGCGCAATGACACATAAACATACATCACTCACGATTGAGCTGGTGAGCAAGTAGGGTCTCATAATCTGCCGTATTATTTCAGAGGCGGCGTCCTTCACTGTCATGCCGGCTGCGAGCGTGCATGGCTCTATCCAGTGACCACCGACTATCTTTAGTACTTCACGCCACTCTACTCTATCTCGAGTGCAAGTTTTGCTCGAATCACACGAGCAGTGTCACCATTTAGGCGACAGTGTATCGAGGAACACGGGTTCGAACCGTCGGCACATTCTTCCATCGTCTGACGTAGGCAAACAATGGCTTCTGGGCTCCTACGATTAACAGTTGCTTCAGAAAGAGTCCGCCGCATCATTGCCTTGGCAGAAGTTTAGACTGTGTAATGGCTCTATTCGCTGCAAAATTATCCACCGACTCACTAAGAAGGGATAGCTCAGCGCAGCGAAATTCTCACTCACCGGGCTTTCGTGGCTCTCGGCCTACCAAGACTTACAGGCATTCTTTGATATTTTGTCACTCCTATGGATTTGCTTGGTTTCTTTACTCATATATTTCTTATTATTATTTTATATTTTGTTCTACCTTTTGTTTCCGTCCTCTTCCCACTTCTGTAAATTCAAACGTCTTACCAAAGGCAGAGTCCTTCCATGTTTTTCTGGTCACGAAACTCCGCCGTCACGCTATGGGAGAGGTTCATATGCTGCCCAAAGGTGCCGCGACGCGGCGCCACTGTGCCACAGAGGGCATCGTTCGCGTACCGTAATGCGTGCGCAGTGCGAGGCGAGCTGACTTTCGGGTACGTGCTGTGCATGTGCTGTGCTATTTTTCGAGTGTTCGGCTGTTTGGTTGAAGTTGTGGGGTGGGACAACGATGCCGAACACGTGTTGCGTGCCTGGGTGCCGTTCCGGCTACAAAGGCACGACCGAAAAGGTGTCGTTGTTCTGTTTACCTAATAACAAGGAGCAGCGCGAGAAATGGAAGCGGGCCATACCGCGGCAGGAAAGTGGCGGTTTTAATTTCGAATCGAAGTACACACGTGTGTGCGCGAAACACTTTGACGCCTCGGACATCGTCACTGCGTACAATTTCAACATCAACGGCGACGACGTGTCCCTGGAGCGTGAGAAGCCGACGCTGAACACATTTGCTTTATGCTTTGTTGCAACCTCAATTTGTGTTATACCAGGATAGAGTAGTTCACAGCGATAGCGCCCTTACCCCGACCATCTATGAAAGGTATAGCATTAGAATTCCTTTAAATGCAAGTGTTAAAATAGAATAATATGCATTGTTTTATTTTCCATTGTCCTTTAGTCGTGCCTAATGATGGGCTACAATTCTTCAATTGCACGTACTTTTAAGTCTATAAGCTGCTATGAGTAAGAAGGTTATTAGCACACTGTTAGCTACATTTGTATTGTGATTTGCTGAGCAAGTTTTGTCTGCATGTTTAAGTAACAGCTGAAGAAGTAGAAAGGTGGTATCTCTAACAAGCCATTTAAAAAAATTGCTGTATTTGTGATGTGGCTACTTGTGTTCGTTTGAGAGTTCTTTAGCCGTGTGTTATGAAATGCTTATGCTTTACACTTTCTTGTTTATGGAAACAATCGACCATGCATTCTGTACTTATTGCCATTCGTTTGCTGGTGTTTGTTTCCTGCCTCCCAATGCATACCTCTCACGTTTGATCTTATTTCTTTATGCGTATTATATCAGTGTCATGCTTTTAACAAACTTCTTGCATTGTGAATGGTGGACCATTTGTGACCGGACGCCTCCGTGCTATCTGTATTTCGCTCCGCTTATTTTACGTGATAAATAAATGATCGTGCTTGTATTTTGTTTTTGCACCAACACGTTTTATTTATTTTCTTAATCGAATTATAAAGTTTTTTTTTTATTTTTCGACCATGATAAGAATATCAGGACCGGTGATTGCAACATTTTAACATATTGTAAATAGTTGCGAATTAAGAACCAAAATACCTAGTCTCGTCGTTTCTTCGTCGAAACCACGAGCAGTGAAGTGCTGGGCTTACTGACGCTTCTAAACGACTGCTTGCTAAGGCAATTGCCTAATTGCAGCTAGTTTCAACTGTGCAGGTCCTAACACTTCAGGTTCGCCTTAATCCGTTGTTAAAAGCCGCACCGAAGGCATTTAGCAGGATGCGTTGTTGGGCAAGTTGGTTCATTGTAATAGCAAACATTGGTTGCGCTTTCTAGACAATCACATCTAAGAAGACAGGACAGGTCTGTCTGTCTGTCCTGTCTTCTTACATGTGATTGTCTAGGAAGACATTTAGTAGCGAAGTTCGTCTTGCATTAATTCTACCTAAATCTTATTCAGAAATGACATCGCTTTGCAAGAAATCTTAAGCGCATGCAGGAGCTCAGTTCCCTTTTCTTTGTCATTAAGTATTCTACGGTAGCAGCCCTTTGCAATAGCAATGTCATTCTTTTGATCTCGTTATAAGATACTGCCCACAGAGTCCTTCTATGCCACAGTTTAACAGAAACTGAACAGCTGTGCTCGGCGAACAATCTGGCGCTATGCGCAACGGAGAATTGGCGCTTACTCCTCTGGTGATAAGTGGGACCACTGGCGTTTTGTTGCGAATGCGCGGTGTTTAATTTAAGGCAAATATTAAAAAGCGGAGCCCACCGAAGCGTTGAGGCGAACGGCGATGACGAACAAATCCGGACCGGGACCGCCCGGCCGTGTACAGCGGACGCACTTCGACGGGGGCGAAATGCAAAACACCCGTTTATTTAAATTTAGGTGCATTTTAAAGGATCCCAGGTGGTCAAAACTAATCCCGAGTCCCCCACTACGGCGTGCCTCATAATCGTATCGCGGTTCTGGCTCTTAAAATTCCAGATCTTTCTTCTTTTTGGTCTGAGACCGCCGCAAGCTCCATGTTATGAGCGGCTTTTTTTTTCGTCCCGTGCGCTCATATCATCGCAGAAGACACGCTCAGGCAGTAATTTAATTATATTCAATGTTAAAAATAGTTACGTGAAACTAAAGCGATCGTTGAGGAAGTTGAGAAAGCTAGAATACCGAGGCTGCCCCACACACAACCACAGCGGTAGCGGCGTTCGCATGCCCTCTCATGCACGGTTGCGCCTCTAGCGGCGGGCGCTGGCGCTATATGAAACTGAGGCGGCAGTTTCGTGACCAGAAAAAACATGGAAGGACTCTGCCAAAGGTAAGAAAAGCCTGCATAGCCAGGACTGGCATCAAGCTTCCATCAAACTATTGTCTGTCTGTGCCTCACTCTCTCGGAACGGTACTTCCATTCCACAGAGAAGGTCGATGACGATGTGTCCGAGACGCACGCACCAGCACCGTAGTATGTGTTTTATCAACAGTAGGGAATGTGGTCAGAGTAACGCACAACAAATATGCAGACTGCAGATCTGTTTTCTTGGCTAATTAGTGCGGCTAAGCGCCTTTCAGGCTATTCTAACAACACCACGCGTACTAGAGTGTACAAGACTCACCCAAACAGTAGTTTCATAGAAGTTTCTTATTTGTAGAAGTAACTGCCACCAATGATTGGTGACTTCGTCAAACATCTTCTGAAAGCATGCCATGGCGTCTGGTCCGGTGACGATACGTGGAAGCAGGTACAAGGACATGATGACGAAGAACAGCGGAAAGCAAATTCTGCGGAGAGAAGGCGCCGATATAGTTCTGATAGTTGTCGAAGCCACAGTTGAAAGGCAACGGCATCGTTCCTCATATAACAATTTAAACGTCTGTGTACTTCTTGGTGCGACATACACCTGTGCCTTTTGTAATTGTTTCCCTAGACTGCGCACAAAGGGTACCTGTAATAGATAGTCGAAGCGCACTTACGATATTGTCAGGCCTCGCCCACTCTCAAGTTCAACAAATGGTCGCAGAGGGCAAACAAAATCGACCACGCGGCGCAGCAAATAAAATAAGCATACTACATCAATTCAAAAGTTGACCCCATGAGCGCAATATCTCCCGCTAAAGGGGCCGAATTAAGCAGAATTTTAATCTACAAACTTTCTCCCACACTTATCGAAGCGTTTTTATTCCATGACGAAGACTGCAAAATTATTATTCCTAGTAATACATTGTACTCTTGAGTACTTACTCTGGTGTACTTTTCTGGCATTATGAATGCAAAATGATGTTCAGCATCATCGACCACCCACATGACCTCTGTCCTGGATTCAAATTTTTACCAGTATATTCGCGCTTACGGCAGCGACCCATTCATTGTTTCGTGCTTCTTTTGTGGTAAAACGAGTTTATTGCACTTCCTTATCTCGCGTTATTTAATTTAGGGCGAAAGGACACGTTGGTGAGCGGAGATATAAGCCCGACAGCTAGATTTCCGACGTGAACCATGCCAAACATATCTGCATCGAAATGTGAGCCGGATTCCATTAGACTGAGGACGGCAATACCGGTGAGTCGTTCAACATCGCTGCTCGAATCGTTATGTAATATTCGTCTCGATAACCTACAGGCGGAGTCAAATTAACAAACTTGATCCTGCATTACATATGGACCTGTAGTTGCGAGGCCGTCGTTATGCATAGTCACGAAAGAGAGAGCTATCTACGAAAGTGCGTCACATTTTTCATCTCATAGCAAATGGCCATTGAGGGATTGAGAAGGGTTATGAATACACACACACTTTATATATATACATATATATATTTCAAATCCGGCGTCAACTTTCGTTCACAAAACCGAATAACCGTTTGGTAAACTGAAGTGAAAGTACTGAATTTAATGTGTTAAACAGTTGAACGCATGGTAATCCACCTATATCTCGTACTTGGTGGTGCAAAATTTTTGTGCTGTTTAAAACACGTTGGCGGGCTAGTTGGTTGAATCCATGATAGAGTGTGTACGCGGGCAACTGAACGACAACATAGAAAGAAACAGATACACAGAGACAGCGCTGTCTCTGAGTATCTGTTTTTTTCTACGTCCTCGTTCAGTCGCGCTTGCACACTCTATCTTGCTGTTTGGTTTACCTTAAGGAGTTTATTTCTGCATTAGTGAAGCGATGCATCACATCGGTGCAGAAAAGGAATGCATCAGTTCTAATACTTCGAGCATTTCATCCATTATGCACTAGACTAGATCACACTGCTGGTTCCACAAGCATGTGGAACCAGCAGTGCGATCTCTTCTAGTGCATAAATGAGTGCAAAAGTATTCTCATTTGTCATACTCATAATACTTAAGCTTTTGACACGGATTGTAGTTAAGCAGGCAATAACTTTATGGAGAGCAGCAATATTTATTTAATTAACGTGCTGCTTAAGCACCCTAGAACAAACGCTGCACATTTGCGCGTGTTCTGCATTCAGAAACGATCACAATATATATGTCACAGCTTTTTGCATTTGATGTTGCAAAATTGTGCCTCTTTAGTTGCTGATTAAATCAAAATATCTGTCCTAGAGATGCACTAAAGAGGACGGCACCACTGTAAACCAACACACTCCACTCACTAAAGAGAACCTACTGCCTACTACAACAAGGCCATTGTGTACTTTTGCTGCTACTACAAGGTGAACAACACCGGGTTCTGAAATAAATATGCTTGGTATATCCTGTATTAGCTTGCTAGGATTGAGATATATGACATTTGTTTGTAGCAGATACGAATGCTTGTTCCTATCTATGGCTAAGCTTAATTGGTTCAAACATAAAAGAAAACAATAGATCAGTTTGGCTAATTTGTGCTGTATCTCATGTGTCATTGTTCTGCCGCAGCAGTGTCTGCATAAGGCGCATGTTCATCCTCATCACAGGAGCCCCCTTCCACACAAAAGGGGAGGGGCTGGAGCCAAAATCGCAAGGCTTTTATAACACGAATAAAGAAGCGGATTCAGAATAATTTGGATGAGATGTCAAGTCTACGGAGGACTGTGTCAGGACTAAAGAAAGCCTCAGCCATCAGTACACCAGCAGTACACTCGGTAAGTCATCGAGGTACCTCAACAAAACTATTTCTTTCTATTCTGATGCACTTGAAGCCGTTGAACAAACACGGACATTGCTGGCGAAGAGAGTTCCGTAAGTTTTTTCTTCTTTAATCTGCTTCCTCGACTCGTCAAATTCGATTTGTGACAAGTATACATTTTTTATATGAATGAAAGCCTTTTCATTCCCCTTTCCTGTGAGACATCATTCTTTTTCCTGATCCAAACGTAAGGCTCAACTGATTCTTTGCTCATAATACCAGTCACTATCTATTGGCACAACATATCTGTAGCAGTATTAGCTAGTGTGCATTGTCATGTGCCATTCCTCTCCTGAAATAGCTGAGGCGGCATCGTGTTGTATCTCGGCGTGAGCTTTGCCCCCTGTGCTACGTAGCATTTCATTTTTCTTAATGATCTTGGCCTTCATGGCCGGCAGAGAAGAGTGGCTTCTTCCTTGAATGCAAGCTTTCTCATTCCGACACCTAATTCCTAATCTCGTTCAGGATTGCTCTTCTTGCTCTATACAGCCTGGGTTTTTGAGCAAGGTACAATGGAGTAATTGATTGCATAGTCTGGTTTCGCTGCTGTCACAGTTTTTGGCATGTTCTGACCTAGTCCGTTGCATTGGGCAACAGTCTCTTGAGGTAAGCACTAGCTTCTGCAGTCTGCACAGCAATGTAGATACCCTGTTTACACGCACCGTGATTGGTGCTCACTGTTCATCTTTTCCTGCTGCTGCAGCCATGGGCAAAGTGTTCTTGTCGCCTTCCTCGGCCGTGAATTGGTGTGAACGGAAACTAGCCTACGTGGTTAAATGGTTGGGAGTATATGAAGTTGATAGCCACGTGGGTGGAAAGGTCTGCAAAAGGGGCTGCAAAATGGTGATTCCGACAAAACCGACCACCTCCATACTGAGAGAAAGTGGGGCACCAAGTGTGTATGACATATTAGTTGCCCCGAAAGAAAAAAAAAACGTGGAAGTTGGAAAGGAGGTAATGCTAAAATGCCGGCTAGTCCACATGGCTGTGTTGGGTGTGACAGCAGATGCCTGCGTCACCCGATTGCTTTGAAATGCACGTTGCTAATCTTGAACTGCGACTGTTGGTGCAAACAGGTGAGACACTGTCCAATGTGACTGCGCTGCTGGTTGTCGCTTGTTACCAGACCGCAGTGTGCAATAACGAACGCGAGAAAATTACGAGTTCGCGTTAATTGTTTCAGCGTATATCGGCATGCAAACATTATTTTTGGTCCTGTACGACAAGGTGCGCTACTTCTCTTCTGCCAATAAAGTCGTACGTCCTGTTCACTCGTGGCTTGTTTGTATGGGCGTCAGTACAGGCTCCGCAGCTGGCGCGCAGCTGATGCAATTAGAATGCACCAGCTGCACGCTAGCCAAGGCACTGAAGGATGCCGCAATGCCTAAAGGGCGAGCACGGCGCGTATCAGCGTACGCTACCCTTTAAAAGGGGCCATATTGAATATTCCACTAAAAGAAGGTAATTTCCGATCGTTTATTGAGCCTCGCCATCTGTCCATGCGCTGCCGCTTCTTGTTTTCGTACCAATATGGAAGGTACAGTTTCCCTTCTCTAAAGTTGATTCCTTTTTCTATGATGTAGTGTTTGATGCATTATGGATAGGGACAAAGTGCGAAGACTGCGCGAATACTGGAAGGCCTCAAGAGGCTTCAGTAGTATGCGCTATTCAATTTGCATAGTTAAGTATTGTTACTTAATACCAAGCCGCCTTCAACTACCGGGAAAATAATTTTTTACAACTAAGGTGTTTATGGCTAACCTTCCGTAAAATTTGCACATATACGGTGTCAAACACTTCGGTCTCAAAATTGAAGTAACATCACTTCATTCTACCCAAAACCTTACATTTGCAATCGCTTGCTTATGCATATTGAGTAAATTTCTTATCAATAAGCGCCATTTTCAAGATCACTAGACACTCAGGTAGACAAATGTTGGGCAGAGACACTTGATAGTGCTTACGTGTGAGAAAGAATGGTGGGTGTAACGTTAAGGGATAAGAAAAGAGCAGATTGGGTGAGGGAACAAACGCAGGTAAATGACATCTTAGTTAAAATCAAGAAAAAGAAATGGGCATGGACCGGACATGTAATGAGGAGGGAAGATAACCGATGGTCATTAAGGGTTACGGACTGGATTCCAAGGGAAGGGAAGCGTAGCAGGGGGGGCACAAAGCTAGGTGGACGAATGAGATTAAGAAGTTTGCAGGGACGACATGGCCACAATTAGTTCATGACCGGGGTTGTTGGAGAAATATGGGAGAAGCCTTTGCCCTGCAGTGGGCGTAACCAGGCTGATGATGATGATGATGATGATGATGATGATGATGATGATGATAAGTTGGCTATTTTGCTATTTTTCGGCTACATTTTTATGTGGGCAATTTATTACAAAAAGCATGTTTCAAGGTTCGCGGTGCGACCTTTTTCTGTTTGTTTCTACATCTGCATCCATATCCTGGCAAGATGTACTGAGTTTTGCGCCAGGACCTAATTTCTACATCTGCTCGTTACAAAGGGAAGAGCACGAAACCTCCAGAGTGTGATATGAGGCAGACGGTATTGTATAAGTTCAGATACTTTCCTACCTTAGACATTGGGAAACCATAGCGAGTGATTTGTATTTGATATTACAGCGAAGTTAGCCGATTCGTCCGTCCACCTGTCTCCTGTACGCCGAAAACGCCTCCGGCGCAACCCCAAGCGCACTCGCGAACAAAAAGAAAAAGAGAATGAGGGGCGCGCGAATGGCTGCACCGGTAGGGACGTCGTTGCTCTCCGTCGCAGCCGAGCGTGCACGCAGCAGTTTCTATCCGGCTCCGAAATGGTCAGGCCACGCGTCATATGTACTCGCACCCGCGGAGGCCCAGGCCCGATTCCCACGAAGACTGAAATCTACCAAGTTTTCTTTTCAATTCCAGTATTCGACTTTGTTTACAGAAACCTGCTTGACCAATTCGACGCCAACCTTAGAATTTAGACGTGTTCTTACTCGTCGTTGCGTCAGCCATTTTTGGTACCACCCTTCGGTCTCGCCGCCGACGACAACGCCGGATTTTCGCGTAAATAAACATATAATGCTTTCGCATTAAACGTGTTTCTCAAACATTTACCGCTATGGAACACGCGTCGGGCCATGCCTACGCTAACAGCGCCTTCTCTTTTCAATGACTGTAAGCTCACACGCACCTCGTTTCCTTGCGACCTCCGGGAGTGGCGACACCACCATGCGTGCCGTGTCTACTTTGCGGCGGTGCTGGGTTTCGCTACGCGTGTATATAAATCAAACCATAAGGACAAGCTGCGTGCTCCATTTCAATTTCGTTTCTCTTCTCTCGTAGTCATGGCGAGGCCACCTATAATGCGAACTCCCGAGGAGCAGCGCGCCTCCCAAGAGCGACGGTGACAAAAAAGACGGTAATGTGAACGGCTGTGGCGGACGGCAGACACCACCGATGAAGAGCGTGCAAGAGACACCAAGCGCATATGGCAAGACAGGCAAGATGTCCGACGTCGTGAGGCGGAGAACGCATCACAAAGAAGTAGGTACCACGTGGCTACATTGGACAACTTCAAAGAAGCGTACGCTGAATTGAAAAGGTACTTTCTGGACAGAGAATTTCGGTGTGCGACCCTGCAGACTCCCCAAACCACGGCATAACAGTGTCACCGAGTGTGCCGGTGTGTGTGCCATGCGGACAAAAGACGGGTTATTGGTTTAACTGTTTGTATATAGCATTGGGTGCAACGCAATGCTACATCGAGAGATTCATGTCGTCGCAATTTGCCTGGGCCAGAAATGACGACAACTGGGCCATCATCCTCGTCCGCTACCTAAACATTGATATCTCGGGGCCGGAAACGAAGTGGTTTCCACAATTTGTACTCGTCCAGTTTGGCTTGGACTGACACACAAATTCTGCGACTCCAACCGATCACCACCGGTCGTGCATAGATCTCACTCAGGCAAAGAATATTTCAAGGTTGTTCCCGAGCCGATCAGTGTATACCATAGTGACCACTAGGGCATCATCCCCCACCATCACAGCCAAATGATGGGCACCGATTCAGAGCACCAACTCAGTCAACCGACTAAGTCCCTCTGCTAAGTGTACCTACTAAGACCAGCTACTATCACCACCTAAAATCAGTGACAAAAACACAGCCACCAAGAAAAATATTTGTCCGTTCGTATGCTGACGATCTTGAATAGCTGTGTGTGTGTCATTGATTGCCGCCGATCGAAACGGCCGAACAAAATAAAAGTGCGTGTGTATGTCTTCGGGATGACCGCCGCCACTGCTCAACACAAATAAAATTTGCTCATATGTTCACCTAAATTCTGTGTCTCGTCTATGTTGTATGCTAAAAAGCTTCACTGGCGATCCACCTTCACTGCAGTGGAATGGCGCCTGCTTATAAATATATATATATATATATATATATATATATATATATATATATATATATATATATATATATATATATATATATATATATATATATATATATATATATATATATTCTCAAATTTCAGCAGCTTAAGAAAGCCACAAAAGGGCTTGGTGATTGTTATTGTAAGGGCCAGTAAAACTATTAGGAGCGCCACTTTTACATCACACATGCATTTGGAAAAATAAGCAAGAAACTCTGTATTGCGTATGCAGATAGGCACTTAAGGGGTCGATCGCATGAAACGCGCAAAGGTATTGTGAATAATGGGTAATAATTTTCCTAAAGCACTTCCCGTGACGGCAGCACATGTTGGACAGTGGTTTCACGATCGATTTAGAACACGAACATTCCATAATATTTCACTTTTAATGTCTTCCCTTGTTATTCTGCGCTAAGTGTTAAACGTTTATTTGTCTAGATATTGTTGTGTTATGCGCGTGCCTTGTATTCCTGGTACTTTAGCTGCACGTGACAATAAATTAATAAACTGAAGTTCACTTACCTTATTAACCTTTTGACGACATCGACAATGACGACAACGGGACCATTTCGTTTTTGTCTGCTAACCGTGAAGCAGAGAAAAAATCCGCTGTAAAGTCAATAAGGACGTGTTGTTAGGGTGATCAATATTCGCTGGATTGATCAACAGTATTCCATCTGTTCGCCTTTGTTCCCCAACATTTGACCAGTATGCCTGCATTTTATTGTTCACAAAGACAGGAAGGTTGTGATGTGTAACAGAACTACGGTGGGAGGAAATGGGCCAACAAGTGAAGCAACGAGGCTAATAAACGTGAATGAATCTAACATTTTGTCATTCAACATGATTTAATGAGCTGTGGAAGCACATTGTTAATTCGAGTGGCATACAAATAAAAAAGTTCTTTCACCTCATCACTCTACTCCTCTCTATTCCAACACCGAGTGATCAAACACCTACTTTGATAGGTTGCCGCTGAACTTCGCTAGAAAAAGTTTACGATAAATAAAAAATTGTATTTATTACGCTGTAAATACTCCCTTGAATATAACGGCTGTGTTGCAAGCCACATTTACGTTCGTCTTCGCGGGGTGTTTGACGCAAGAACACCATAAATGTAAAAAAAAATTGTCGGGGCTGAAAATTGAGAGAAGTTACTAGTTAGGTTATCTTGAGCTAGTTAACAGACCACTAGGACAAATATTCGAAGCACTATGAATATCTTGACAAAAAATGGACAGCCACAGCCGAGCACCCCTTTCATGGGGGGAGATCGAGAGCCATACAGCATACCGACTGCAGTTATAATGGCTCGACATAATTCTCCTAGAACTTTTTTCGCAAAATGAATCGCAGTTGCACCTTTTCTGTACTGTAGTAGTGTTCGGCAATGTAATAAAGGGAACACCAATGCTTTCCGTTCCAAGTTCATTGAAGCATAACTCGAAACCGGCGCTACTAATTGGACATGTAAGAACGCAAACAGGCCTCACACGCATAAGCGGTAAAGCAATTCCTTGGAGTTTCACCAAAATTTATATAAATCCGCAGTTTCTCATTTATTATTAAATGAGGTAATGATGTCTTCAAGTGCTTTTCGTGATATGGCGCATTGCGAAAGTCGAAATAGAGATCATCATCTGTGCAGCACTGACAACGAGAAAATTGGCTGGTATTATTTCAAACTAGTGGTATAATTCCTTGCTTATGCGGCCGTGACAAAGGGCTGCCATGAAAACAGGGGAACGCTACTCACAACCTTGTGATCTGTGGCAAAAATTCGAAGCTGATAGGTTATATTGGCTGTTGGTGGTCTCCTTCAGCATATCAGATTATCTTCAGGCATTTTGTTACGTGGAAGCACAGTAGCAAAACAATTTACAGGGTGTATTTACAACGGTAGCAAGCACTGGCCAACCTGGAAGCCAGCCAATATCAAGCAAGGCACGCCATCGTCACCAGATCAGCAGTGGCTGCTTATTAGTACGTCCCACTCAATCGCAGGGTCGACATCATCGCTTTCCAATAAATAGCACGAAGCATGACCACCGGCAGCAAAAGCGCCGACCCAACGTCACGTAGCGCCCCCAACAGAGGAAGGCTGGTATTGCTTGAGTCTTGAAACATGAATAACATCGCTGGACGACGTAACGCAAGACCGGCGGGCACAATCTCGTACGGGACGTCAGTCACTAGTCGAAGGACGTGGTATAGACCCGTGTAGCAATGAAGAAGCTTTCTCACAAAGGCACAGACGTTGTGAGGCGGACCAAAGAAGCACAAGGAAACACGGAGCAATGCGGTCATCGCGATGTCGCTGGTCGTAAAGTCGTTTCTGATTGTCATGGTAAAGAGCGAATTTACTAAGGACTATCTTCTATGCGTAATAGGCCCGGACAATGGAGTCGCGTGCATATTTACGTGTTGAAGTGGCAGGGGAAGGAAGAAATGTGTCCAACAGTCAAGTTTGATGAAATCGAATAAAATGCAATCGGGACCGTCTCCAGCAGTGTCGTGAAGGTATGAATTAAATGCAAATGTCACTTGTAAGCATGTCTGTTAAGGTCGGACTCAAACGCACGGTGAGCCCGTTCGTCTGGGGATTCTGTGAAGTGGTGATGTTTTGACGTGGGGATCTGACGTGGTCATGTGTGCAAGTAACACCAAGGTGGTCAGCGTTGGGGCATCACGAAGCTCACGAAGAACTGTGAAGCGCAGGTGTGATGGTATAACGAGAAGCTGAATAACGTCAGAGTAAACGTCACGCCGATATAAGCTACCATTCTTGAGGGTGAACATGCGGACAGAGGCGTTGCTAAAAGTGGATTCCAGCTGCTCGATTATTCTTTTTAAGTAGAAATTGCGGTGCTATTCTACGGCGATGTTAAGCAACTGACTCAAGGAAAAGACGCAATCGGAGGATCCAATGCGCGAAGCGTCACAGTGGGCCACATGGTAGTGGCAAAAACAATCGGCATCTTTATGCAGGCTCCCGAGCGAGTCTGCCTGCAGGACCTTTCGAAGAGGCGCGCCGGCAAAAGCCATGGTGATCGGAAACTAATGTGAAGTGTGGGTCAAATAGATAATGCCGAAATTCTGCAACATAGAAAAATGGGGCACTGACGTTCTTTAATTGAGTAATTTCGCACCGATGTGGACAGCAGTCTGCTTGCATAAGCGATGACGTGCTTCAATCCATGTTGACGTTGGGCCAAGCCGGTGCCTATTCAGTAATGACTCGTGTCAGTGCGGACTTCGGTTTGGGCTGATGGGTCGAAGTGGGCCAAAATGGAAGGCGTTGTGAGGAATGGGGTTAACTCGCAGAAAGCTGCGGCTTGCGCAGAAACCCAGGTAAAAGGGGCTTCTTTTCAAGATCTGTGAACGGTTTCGCAATCACTGCGAAATTCTTCACGAACCTGCGAAAATAAGAGCAGAGCCCCACATAACTGCGAACAACTTTGACAGACGAGTGCACAGAGAAGTCTTTCACGGCTAGAATATTTTCTAGGTAAGGCTGTACGCCGGCAGCGTCTACAACATGGAGGAGGATCGTAATGCAGGAACGACTGAAACGGCGTCTAATAACCACAAGCGTGTATAACGCATTAACACATGAAGAAGAGAGTCCATCATTCGCTCGAATGTGGTCGGGGCCTCACACAGACCGAAAGGCATGATCTTGAACTTATAAAGCCCATCAGGAGTTACAAAAGCCGTTTTCTCTGGGCTCCTGGTATCCACAGCAACCTGCCTAAACCCAGGTCCACGGTCATATACGAGAGGTAAGCGGCACCACACAGACAATCAAAGGCATCATCAATTCGCGTAACGGGTAAGAGTCTTTGTTCATAATGTTCTTGAACTGGTTGGTGATGGTCTACACAAAAGTGCCAAGATCTATCCTTCTTCTGCACTCAAACAACAGGAGAGGGCCACGGACTGGAGGATGGCTCGATAATGTCCTTGAAAACCATCTTGTACACTTCCTGCAAGATAACGCTTCACTCAGACGCAGACACTCGGTAGGGGCGTCGGTGAACAGCTAGGGCTGACATCGCCTATGTGTATGAGATGTGCGACAACGGACGTCTAGCCCAAAGGCCGATTGCCGAAGTCGAAAATGTCTCCATACAACTCGAGAATACGTCTGATGGCTTCAGTGTGCTCAGGCTGAAGGTCACAGGTGACCATGCTGCGAATTTCGCGGCGGCCACAAGTTGTCGGTGTCGAAGTGCCCTTCTGAGGACATGTAGCAACTACTACAAAATCTTCTAGCTGAACGTATCGCAGGCCACAAAGGTGGATAAGGGAAAGCCCATGTGGAAGTACTTGCTTGGTGAAGCCAAAATTCACAATTGGAAGACAGGTTTTCTTTGCCATAATGCTGAGGACCATGTAAGCTGCAGCGAAGCCATGCGTCAACAGGACGTCATTAAGAGGCGTCGCGTAGTAGTCCCTATCTGGAACAGCTGGCGAACATGACCATTCGATATACGTCAGGCTTTAGATAGTAGGTGAACAAATTCGGAGCAATGTAAGCGTGATGGAGGAGGTCAGTCAATGGTTTCTCAGAGGCGAGGCACATCAAGGCGGAGGACACCGGTGGAGCAATCAATCAGATCGGAATTGGTAGAAAGGAAATCAAGACCGAGTATAAGGTCATGGGGAAACTGGGGACGGACCATCATAATAACCACATCGTGACCAGCTAGGTTAACGCAAGCTGTCCACATACCAACAACTGCGACCGTCTCCCCTTCAGCGAGACGCATGATTCGGGTGTTGGGAGGTGCAAGGAACTTCATGCGACGACGAAAACTGCATTCACGACAGAGACGCCGTCGACATGGACTTCAAAAATGTTCCAATGGGCACGTAAGGGCAGCCGAGGATTTAGGGTCAAGGTCGAGAGTGCAGCTTCACCTCCAAAGCTGCGCAGTCTAGTTTTCTTGCGAAAAGTGATGGCTAAAGGACGGCGATGGAGAACGCCGGCGAGTCGGTGAGCGAGATGGACTGTGATGCGGCGGAGGCGACTGGGCATAGCTGATGCCTACCTCAGGGACACTGGCTGCAAAGAAATCGGTGCGGGATGGAGAGCAGCTTGCAGTGCAGCAGGAACTTCAATAAGCGGGAAATGGGCTAGGGGACTGCACAGGGCTACTGGCTGCGGCAGTAGCAAGCAATGTGTCCCGCTCGGCTGCAGCGGAAACTGATAGCTTTAGCATCGGCTGTTCTACATTCGGACAGGTTTCTGGAACGATCAAAGGCTTACGGTCCGTGACGAGGCCTGCCTGCGAAGACTAGGGTGGCGTCAGGAGAGTTCATGCCGCAGTGAGTAGAGTACATGCCAAGGTCCACTAATTCCTGGTGAACAACGGCCTCGATCAATAAAACAGCCGGCGTCGAGGTGTCCGATACCATGGGTTT
This sequence comes from Dermacentor variabilis, assembly GCF_050947875.1. Taxonomy (NCBI): domain Eukaryota; kingdom Metazoa; phylum Arthropoda; class Arachnida; order Ixodida; family Ixodidae; genus Dermacentor; species Dermacentor variabilis. The sequence continues at coordinate 104,399,463 of NC_134570.1, forward strand.
ATAAGAAACCGGATAAGTGCCCTCGAGTTTTCGGCGCACGACGCGCGTTACGCCGTCTGATGCGCATGGTTGACAAAGATGCCTCACAGTTCGCGCTGCAGCGGTATTCGGCAGACGCTTGAACTGAGGCATGATGCGCCGGCATTTCGCTTGCTCTAGACGATGCCACTGTTTGATCGCATTGTCTACGCTGAATACAAATAGAGCTAACGCGTCGTACGTAATACCAGTACAAATGTGAGCGATCTTATCCGCCTCGGACATCTGGCTAGGACGTCCTGTATGTACAAATAAGGTTCAGTTGGCGTCTGGGCAGGTACCGGCAGTTGTTTCTTGGGAGTGAGCTATCGAACAAATTTGCCTGAAAAGGTGGCGGAGCTGCTGCTGGAACATGCCCCAGCCGGTGACATGGTTCTTGTGGATCGGCCACCACATGTGAGGGGTGCGGCCTAGGTAAAATATGGCGCTCACCAGCAGAATGGTTGGACCGAATCCATTCTGTTTGCTGACTCGTTCTTACATGTTGAGCTTCCCATCCACTTCAAATATGTTCGCCCCAGAAAAGGTCCCGGAATGGCGGGACCATACCAGGACGATAAAGTTGGTAGTGGTCGCAGGCGTAGCTGGCGGTGACGCCTCATCACCTTGAGGCATGGAGGCAGAATCGAGGTGGCGGTTGCTAGGAACATTCCGTCGTAAGAAGTACGCTGCACCTCCACCACATAAATGTTACATGAAAGCACACTGCAGAGACTATTTACACGGTGTGTTTACAAGTGTAGCAAGAGCTAGGCGACATAGATTATGATGATGATGATGATTATGCTGATGATGATGATGACCCGGACATGTTTGGTGCATACCAGCTCATAGGGAATGGCCAAGGGACGGGCAGATTGTACATATATGTTAAGGCAATGAATTTTAAAAAATCTATAATTTTGATGCAAAAAATTAAAGCGACGGAAGTTGACACCAATTATGTCACTGAGCCCTATTATATCCCATTTAGTGCCCTCTAATTCCTCGAATAGCACTGCTAGATGCGCCTCACTAGATACCGTTCTAGCGTTAAACGTTGCCAGGTGCAGACTCCAATGGTGGCCTCTCCGGACCAGGGATTCGTAGCCCCCTCTGATGCGTGGCAGGTCTAACCGCCGCCGTGGTCAGCTCCACGGTTGCCCATATATATATATATATATATATATATATATATATATATATATATATATATATATATATATATATATATATAATAAATGCCGCAATGAAGGACGAGTGCACTGAATTATGCGGTCAACAGTGAAATCGGTTTGATTCAATAATGAATTCTTCTATGCCTATGCGTACATTCCTGCATGAGTGCCCAAGCACAGACGCTCCGAAAAACAGCAGCACCGGAGTGTTCAGTGGCAGGACGACTGGTCGCGCTGTAATTTCTAATGTCCTTTTTATCAGGCAGGAAAAAATGACAGCATTCCAGTAAATAGTGTTGCATCGTTTGTAATGAGTTGTAAAAGTGGCACAAGGGGGGAAATTGCCAGACCAGGTTGGTGTATGTATAAATTTAGGGGTGGGAGTCGCAAACGCGGTGTCGTTAACGTCACTTCCGTCTGCCGTGTTGCGCAAAATTTACTGCTTCAAGGGAATTGTAAGTGGTGTAATTCTGAGGATGATGTCTTTCTGAGTTGATGTTGATTTCGATGTTAAAAGGATGTATCTTATAAACATGACAGAAGTGATAAAATCCGTTGTTGGAAGAATGGCTACCACAGGACCACTGATAGAAGCCTTGGCTAATCTGTCTGATGCTTCATTCATAAGTATGCCTTTCTGCCCAGGTACTCATATTAATCGTACACTCCGCAGATGACTTGGAGGCAGGGAGTAGAAAGTTGTTAATATATGCGACTCGCCGGGAGCAGTAAGTGAGGTGCACAGCGAGAAAACCTTTCTGATGATTACCGTGGTTGTGGTGCACACTTGTAGCTTACACAAAGCTAGGACACCAGCTAGGAATTCCGCTATGAATATTGGAGCGAAGTTGGGAAGCCGCGCAGAAAAAGTCATACCCAGTGATGATGAAAAAATTCCAAATGCGGCCTTTTTTTCACTCTGCGAATCATCCATTGCTATAATTACGTTTCTGTGGAGCTGATTCAAGTGATCCTGGAGTAAGCCGTTAAGATTAAGCTAGTGAAGCTGCATTGCATTGTTTGGGTGCATGTCCTTATAAAAGATAAGCAATGAATTTGAGATACTGTTTACCGTGATTACATCATTTATATGTGCTTCTAACGAACTCAATAACTATTGTGTTGCAATCACATTTGGCGTGTTGAACCGAGGCTATCAAACTCCAAAAAATTGATCTGGTTGATTGATTAAGATTGACTGGGACCTTCTTAGCGGGGATTTATAGAGCCTTTTGAATGTTTCAACGGTGAGCATTTTCGATGTCATTTCAAGGGATGTCATTCGTGATTACTTGTAGAGCACCGTATTTGCTACAAATTTTGGTAGCCCCAGACATAAGCGAAACGCTTCCCATTCCAGCAAAACTAGTGGACATACTTTATAAGCAGAAGCGCCGGGGAATAATACAAACCGAACTCTAATATAGGACGGATATACATGCGGTAAATCAATATGAGTGTGTCTCGGTGCATGCTCCATCGATTGCTGCTTATCCTTCTTCGTATCTCCATTGACGGGAAGCTCTTTAAGTTACGTGTTCAATATGATGACGCCTTTTAACATTTCTATCATAAATAATTCCAAAGTACTTGACCTTTTACACTTGTTGAATAGTGGAACGGTGGTATGAAAAGGATATAGTAACTAGGTCTTGCAGAGGAAAGACAAGAACGGCACTCTTATTTACCTTGAAGGACAAGCGGATACTGTCCAGTCATGTTTCTAGCTCGCATAAGTATTGCTGTAAGCACTCGTACAGTGACTGAATATCGCTTGCCGAAGCAGAAATGCTTTATACTCAGCGAAAACGCAAGGGCTTACATTCTGAGGATAAGGAATGGAGATGAGTAAGATGTTAAACAACAGCGGGGATAAAATTGCGCCTTGGGGAACCCCGCAGTTGTCTGAATTTTCGCAAGGAACTTCCGCTTTGTGCAGAAAACAAAACAAAATAGTTTTTCGGGTGATATCCAAGTTTCTTGCAGTAAAACTACATCTGGAGAAATTTACGAAGATAGAACGTATAAGCCAGCCAACATCAAGCAAGGCACGTCGTCGTCTTCAGATCAGCCGCAGCCACTTATGGGCACGTCGCACAAGTTCCAAGGGTCGACATAATCGTCTTCGAGTAGCGCGTAGCCCAATATCACACAACTTTTCATGATTGTTTTATTTTGCAAAGCTGGCTACTTCGTGTACCGAACTAAAAAAATTATCCTTTGATAATGTCACACGAGAAGACTAAGAGAAAAGATTGCATGTTTCGAAGCACTCGTCATAGCAAAAACAGGAAGCCAACTCAGACTAGAAGCGTGTTCAAGCAAGCAAGCAAGCAAGCAAGTCTTTTGTAATTTATTGCATGTGTTAACCCTTAAGGACGAGACATATAAATACCCGAAAAAGATGTTTATTTTCTACCTAAATCTGCAAAACACATCAACACAAAGTACAGGCAACGAAAATTTTAAAAAATACACCGCGGAAACTTTTCTGAGCAGTACGGGGAAAACCACAAGCAGGAAACTGCAAGTGGGTTTCACCCCAAGCCACCTGAGGCTTCATTTGGAATTTGCAAATGCAGCTTATATGTGAAAATAATCATGTGTGAGCCATATGTGTACATTTCATTCGCTTTACATCACGTGTGTGCCACCACTACTGCCGTAGATCTGACATCGGTCTGTCTCCTCTGACATTGGTTTCAACAAGAAGCGAATCTCATGCCAAACTTCTTCTTCATCCTGTGTTTCTGCTCGAAACCAACAAATCACGCTTGCTGGCTGTCATTCAGCGATGGCCAAAGAAATTTAGCCAGAAATTTGGTACTCGATACTGGAACTCCGCAAGATTTCTTTTTCTGGTATGTTCCTTGCAGGCAACACTCCTCAGTAGAGGGTAAACAATGCGCGGGGTTCACCATCACCTGAACACAGCCATGCCTGTTCGGAATATTCATTGCTTTAATAACATTCACTCAGGCTTGCTTAAAACTTCAATGAATAATAATAAATAATGAATAATACACTGCATGAATGTCCCGAAAACATTTTGGCAACCGTCGGTTCTTGTGCAATCAAATATTTGGCACGAGCGCTTAAGCATACTAAGGACGGGGTAGCTGTTATGAAAATCTAGCTCCTGGGCTCTGATGTAAATACCTGGGAACATATAAATCGGTTTCCTCGGAAAGCACTGCACAGCATTTGATTAGATTTGTCGGATTTAAAAGAAAAAGTTAAGCTCCATACACTCTAAGGAGTGCACTTTTATTTGGGTTGTGGATAATTTAATAAGACCTTTTGAATATGTAAATGAGAAAATAATCAAATTTGCCACTTTGTAACCCAGCAATGAGAAATGATATCACAATTTTGTAAACGGCACTTGATATTAAATTTAAACTGGACAAGAATGATATAAATAGACCGTTTTGAAATCGAACAAGATTTCATAAGTAGGATATTTGCAAAATCATTCTAAAAATTGGCACAAATTGAAGCAATATATAAGTTCATATATCGATTTCCTCCTTTTGAGCTGTTCTAATGAAAGTAGTTTATAAAGTGCGATATCGGATTTTGTCCGGAGTTATATTTTCAAACTTCTTTCTTCTTATCTTTAACCAAAGGGATTTTAGGCAATTTTTGAGAAAGCTTCCAAGCCCGCAATCAAAATTCTGCTTCCCATAGTCCCTAAAATTTCACTTTCTTCCGGACAAGCGACAACTCTCATTCAAATCTGCTGAACGGTTGTCACACATGTAGTTACGCGTTTTGGATGTTTTTAAATAGAGAAATCAAAGTTGGCCCTGAGCTAACAATGCTGAGGGCTACAAAAAATGTCATTAATACTGAAATATTGCCGCGGCGGCTTCGCGTTATTGACTACACCGAATTGTTTTATGTCTTTTGTCAAGTCTTCATGCATCATCACGTTGACTTGCCTGAGAAAAAAGAACGTATCCACACTGTTGAACCCTGCAGCGGCGATCATGTGGGTCCACTCGTCAGAAGAGACGAACATGTTCAGTAAACGTGCTAATGAGAAAAAAAAGAAAACGAAAAAGAAACTGAGGTGGATACACATGATTGTTATTCTCAAGTACGGTGTAACGAATATATGTGGAATAATTATCATCGTTGTAAGCTTTTAAGCTGCAGCTCTATGCGTGGGCTTTACTTCAAGCACATGCTCTTCCGAACACATCTTTTAAATGTGTTAGATGAATGATGAAGTTGCATAAGCAACACATTCAAGAACCAACGTGCCGCTCCTATAAGTCGAAGTGGTTACTAGACGACTTTCAATATTTTACAATTCGGGTCTGCGAGCATGTGTGCGTCTTGACACACACATCTGAAGTCAAAGCATGTAGCATTTACTTACACCAAGAGTCTGACAGAGTCGTGTACAAGTGGCCGACCACGATGTGGATGATGCAGAAGAAGCGTATGCCGTGAAGAAACTGCATGCTGTACTGGCTGGCCTGTGCTTTGTCAGCCACTTTGAGTAAATCACGCGTGTTCGAAGTGACGGAGAAAGCCGTCACGAATTCAAGCAGGGTACCTGCGGAAAGTAGGCATTTGTCACTTTATAACCAGAGCAGGCGACACATGCCATTTCTGTGCTCTCGCTCGAGGTGACACGCTTAACATGACAAGTTCAGCAAAGAGACTAGTGCAGAAAATTTAACAAGAAAAGCGTAAGATCATAACATTTGTCGAAAGAAATCTACGAGATTGGTGACAGCGGCCTCAATTCAATAATGGGGTGCTATGCAGGATGCGCGGAGTTTGGCGAAACTCGGTATCTTCACGAGCTCTGGCGACACCCTAAGATGAAAGCACAAATGGTACCGAGACACAGTTTATCTTTCGACAAGCCTCCAGTCTCATTGGTTTATCTCGATTCACTCTGGGTGGCTATCATTCCTTGGGCGTTGCCTTCTGGGCGGTCGAGAAACAGGGGCTCATGTGATCATACCGTCGGTGCATGGTCGTGCCTTCTTTCACTTGTTTGTCCTTCCACCGAGTGCATTACATGCAGAAGCAAGTTATAAAGCAAATGCATTTAGTACAATATTATCAGTTACTTTAACGTGGTTTACAAGCATTTTAAAGCTTACAAGTTGTACACTGGATGCGTATTAGACTAATTTGTAATTTAGTACGCTTCGCATTATACCACGAGGGAACGCTGTGGTGGCGTCATCACATCCATTCACCGGGCGAGCATGGCGGCTAAGCAACGGAGAGGCCCAGTGTAAACAAACTCGTACAACGAGCTCGCAGTGCGCGACGTAGTGATCAGGCTCGACGATGGCCACCATTTCTTGGATAGTTCTGTTCCTCCGTGAGCAATCTTTCCGTGCACCACGAAAGACGGCCAATAGCTTCGGCGATTTTACATATCAAACGCCTTCTCAGGCATTCGCACAAAAAAGACAGCTGAACTGTGGCAACTAGGTTCACTCTTAACTCTTTAGACGGTTCATCAATGTTTTTCCCTACTGAACGATGCATTTCTAACAGTTCGTTTTGTTTTCTTCTGATCTTTTGCCTATATAACCAAAAAGAAACCCACTGGTTCTTTGTTTTAGATCTTATCGGCCATCATGCGCTTTTGCGCTTTCTTCAATTTTGACCGCATGAACACAACGAGCACAAGCTGTGACTGCGCCTACCGCCACAATAACCCAGGACACGATAGGCGAATTAGCGAATTTTTATATAACGCACTCTAGTAAATGTTTTTATGATTCAAATTTTGTACCAGCCATATCGCCACTTTACATTTTTCGCATTTTATTTCTATATCTTTTTTTGCTATAGTAATCCGAAACATACGCCCCCTCCACCCAACTTCTGAGCGTCGGTTTACTTTCTCTCGGCGCAGAGCACGAGGTCACGGGATCGAATCCCGGCCATGTTGGCCGCATTTCAATGGAGGCGAAATGCGAAAACACCCGTGTACATAGATTTAGGCGCGCGTAAAAAATCCCCAGGTGGTCGAAATTTCTGGAGTCCTCCACTACGGCGTGCCTCATAATCAGAAAGTGGTTTCGGCACGTAAAACCCCATAACTTAATTTACTTTCTCTCGGCAAAGGTGGCAATCCTGGGTGGTAATGGAATGACGGTGGCCCATTTACGGCGCGATGACGCATTGGCCCTATATTTGTGCTGTCTACGTATCTCACGAATGCGCAGCCATGGAAAGTCAGAAGACTTCCAGACACGAGCGAGACGTTTATCTGCACGAACGATTCAGCGCAAGTGGCCTTACCTTCACGCCCCGCTCGATCGACCCTGCAGTGAAGGAATGGCAATGCTCTGCATTCCCCTACTGGCACGAGCGCTGTGCGCCCGAACACTATCGTTCCGCCTGAGCTGCCGTCCACACGCTACACTGTGGTGCAATCAGTGGTGTCAGTGGAACGTACAGTAAAGTTCCAGCTACGAAACCCGGTAGTTGTCCAGCGGTTTGATGGAGGTGCAACGCCAGCAGGTCCGCTCGCATCACACCTCATTACACTAAGAGTGCGAGGACGCGGTTTCTTGTGCCCAGCAGCAGTTGCCTTCAGTGATACGTCGTCCTAATCCGACGCCCTCGCTTATTCTTGAAATTTATGCGCAACGCTAACCACTGCTATCAATTTCAAAGCTTCGCCCTTCACACGAAAGTGCATGTTTTTGGAGGGGTTACGGAACGCTGCTGGCTCATTCCTACGGATTTGTGTAAAATGGAGCTTCTCAATTCAGAGCTGATTATTTAGCCTCTAGCACGTATGTCACTTTGAGTAGCCATTTCAAAGCGATCTCGTATTCCTTCGCGCAAACAGGCACTGAAACTTCCCAAGCGATTGGCGACATTTACACCGATATTACCGTATGACGCTAAGATAGGAAAGATGAAAGACTAAATTATAAAATAACACCCACGCACAATGCACGCAAGCGAAATAAAAGCGGAACAGTGAAATACATCTGATGGAGACGACCCCCTATAAGAAAGTGTCAAAATAAGATATAATTTAATTTACGTACTGCGTTTCTCGTTGTTTTCCGGCCTCATTTTCATGATGTAATCCGTTGTAGTAGCAGAAATGATGATGACTAGAAGAACAGCCAGGAAGGACCTGCATATGAAACAGACATTTATTTATTGATACACGGTTTATCTCAACAAAAAGCAATTTAGTTTGGTTATTCACGTTGAAATTACAATGGTGTTAATATCCCTATGATCATCATCATCATCATCATCGCCCTCTTCTATGTCCACTGCTGAACGAAGGTCTCATCCTGCGATTTCCAATTATCACTGTCCTGCACCAACCGATTCCAAATAGCACCCGCGAATTTCCTCATTTCATCGCTCCACCTAGCTTTTTGTAGTCCTCGATTGCGTTTTCCTTCTCTGGGTACCCATTCTGTAACCCTAATGGTCCAACAGTTATGTAACCGGCGCATTACATGACCTGCCCAGCTCCATTTTTTCCCTCTTGATGTCAATTAGAATATTGTCGATACCCGTTTGTTCTCTGATCCAAACCGCTCTTTCTGTCTCTTAAAGTTATGCCTAGCAATCTCTGTACCATCGCTCTTTGCGCGGTCCTTAACTTGTTCTCAAGCTTCTTTGTCAGTCTCCAAGTTTCTGCCCCATATGTCAGCAGTGGTAAAATGCACTGATTGTACACCTTCCTTTTCAATCATAATTGAAAGCTTCCAGTCAGGAGCTGGCATTGTCTGCCGTATGCTATCCAACCTATTTTTATTCTGTGAATTTACTTCTCATGCTTAGGGCTCAATGTGAATAATTGAAGTAGATATACGTACTCCTTCACAGACTCTAGAGACCGACTGGTGACACCGAATTCTTGTTTCTTTGCCCGGCTATTTATCATTATCTTTGTCTTCCGCATATTATATCTTCAACCCCACTCTTACACACTCTCTGTTAAGGTCCTCAATCATTTGTGGTAACTCGTCTCCATTGTTGCTGAATAGAACAATGTCTTCCATGAACAGAAGGTTGCTGAGATATTCGCCATCCATCTTTACTCCTAAGCCTTCCCAGTATAATAGCTTGAATACTTCTAAGCACACAGTGAATTGTGCCTCCCTGTCTGACGCATTTCTTTTTAGGCATCTTCCGGCTTTTCTTGTGTAGAATTAAGGTAGCTGTAGAACCTCTGTTGATATTTTCGAAGGTCTATACGTAATCGTTCTATACTCCTTGATTACGTATTACCTCTATGACTGCTGGTATATCTACCGCGTCAAATGCCTTTTCGTAATCTATAAAAGCCATATATAGAGGCTTATTGTACTCTGCGGATTTCTCGATAACCTGATGGACGACATGGACGTGATCTATTGTAGAGTATCCTTTCCTGAATCCAGCGTCTTCCCTTGGTTGAATAAAGTCCAGTGTTGCCGTTATTCTATTGGAGATTATTTTGGTAAATATTTTATATAATACTGGGAGTAAGCTAATGGGCCTATAATTTTTCATTTCTTTAACGTCTCCCTTTTTGTGGATTTGTATAATGTTTGCATTCTTCCAGTTTTCTTGGACCCTTGCAGTCGATAGACACTTCGTATAAAGAGCCGCCCGTTTTTCAAGCATCATATCTCCTCTATAATTGATTAAATCGACTGTTATTCCATCTTCTCCTGCAACTCTACCTCGTTTCATGCCTTGCAATGCCCTTCTGACCTCATCGCTAGATATAGGAGTTCCTGTATCCTGTTCATTACTGTTTATAATTGAGATATCCTGACTCCCCAGGGCACTGTACAGCTCAGTATAGAATTCTTCCGCTGCTTTTACTATATCTTCTAGATTGTTGATGATTTGACCCTGCTTATCTTTCAATGCGTACATCTAGGTTTGTTCTATGCCAGAATTCTTTCTACCCGCCGTGGTTGCTGAGTGGCTATCGTGTTGGGCTGCTGAGCACGAGGTCGCGCGATCGAATCCCGGCCACGGCGGCCGCATTTCGATGGGGGCGAAATGCGAAAACACCCGTGTGCTTAGATTTAGGTGCATGCAAAGAACCCCAGGTGGTCGAAATTTCCGTAGTCCTCCACTACGGCGTGCCTCATAATCAGAAAGTGATTTTGGAACGTAAAACTCCATAATTTAATTCTTTAAGGATTCTTTCTCACCGATATCAGGCTGCGTCCAATTTTACGGCTTCTTCAGTCTTTCTCACGTTATAATTTCGAATATCCTTTATTATCGCCTTGTGTGTCAGTTTTGACAGTTCCGCGAATTCTAACCTCTCTCTTGAGTTGGAAACTTTTAATTTTTGTCGTTTCTTTATTAAGTCTTTTGTTACTTGGGAGAGCTTGCCTACTTGTCTTGGTGCCTTGCCTCCCACTTCAATTGATGCCTCTGAAGCCAACCTTGTTACGGTTTCATTCATTAGCTCTATGTCATCATCATCTCTGTTCTAAGGCAGCATATTTTTCCGCCAGTACCAGCTTGAACTTGTCTGCTTTTACCCTTACTACCTGGTTAACCTGCTTCTTCTAGACCAATTTAGCTCTTTGTCTCTTCAAATTGAGGTCAATCCTAACGCTTACTAACCTATGATCACTGAACTTTGCCCTACCTATCACTTCTACGTCCTGCACTATGCTGGAGTCAGCAGAAAGTATGAAGTCAACTTCATTTCTTGTTTCACAATTAGGGCTCTTCCAAGTTCACTTTCTGTTGCTACGTTTCCCGAAAAAGGTGTTCATTATTCTAAGCTTATTTCTTTCTGCGAATTCTATCAGCTTCTCTCCTCTAACGTTCCTAGAATCGACGCCGTAGTTGCCAATTGCTGGTGCTCCAGCCTGCTTTTCCCCCATTTCCGCATTGAAGTCGCCCATCACTACAGTATACTGAGTTTGCTCTTTGTCACCGCTAATTTCCTGCTAAGACCTTGTAAAAGATCGCAGTATCTATAAATAAATAAATGATTCAACAACTTCGTAAAACTCATCTATTTCCTCATCATCGGGACTGGATGTTGGAGCGTAGACTTGTACTACCTTTAGTCTGTACCTCTTATTATATTTCATTACGACTACAGCTACCCTCTCCTTAATGCTGTAGAATTCTCCAATATTGCCGGCTACCCGCCGCGGTTGCTCAGCGGCTATGGTGTTGGGCTGCTGAGCACAACGTCCCGTGATCGAATCCCGGCCACGGCGGCCGCATTTCGATGGGGGCGAAATGCGAAAACACCTGTGTAGTTAGATTTAGGTGCACGTTAAAGAACCCCAGGTGGTGGAAATTTCCGGAGTCCTCCACTACGGCGTGCTTCATAATCAGGAAGTGGTTTTGGCACGTAACACACCATAATTTAATTTTTTTCTAATGTTTCCGGCTATGTCCTTATCAATTTGGAATCCTACTACGTATTGATTCTTATCTAGGAGACCGCTATAGCGGAGGACATGTCCATTATCCAGCAATGTATAAGCGTGACCAGTTCTTCTCCCAGTTCTTCTGATCAGGACGATGATATGCCAAACAATGTCTGACAATTCCTCAAAGAGTCCTGCTAAGCTAACCTCACTGGAGAGGGTTTCGGTGTTAAACGTTGCCATTGTCAGTTTCCATTGGCGGCCTGTCCGGATCCAGAGATTCTTAGCAGCCTCTATTGCGTTACTGGTCTGACCGCCGCCTTGGTCAGGTGCGACGCAGCTGCTGAGGACTGAGGGCCATTGGGTAGTTGAGTTGGCCATTTGGGAGGGGGTGGCCGAATACTGCACCAGGGAGGCCAATTCCTGATCTGGTGAGGGATCGTCTTGTTGAACATTTCTGGGCCTTCATTAGTTGGTTGTACCTGGATTAGTATAGCCCCACTCGCTCTCAGCATCTTTTGCCCGTGTCTGGCGTCACTCTAAGCCTGCAGAAGTTGTGCACTGGAGGAGCTGAATTCCAAGCTCACCATCATATATATATATATATATATATATATATATATATATATATATATATATATTCTTATAGCGGGATTCAAACTTCCGTCTATGGCAACCGAACATTCGCCATAGCCCAGTCAGATAATCCGACAGGCGGGCAGGCTACCTTATCGCCGACAACTACAGCCCCGAGGACCCTACATGCCTAAAAACTTCTTTGATTTGTTGGCGAGAGAAGTGTCCGCGATAGAAGGCTGAGACATCGGATGTGACGAGGGTGCACTGACTGAGAATTTCGCTCACAGGCAAATTCTCAGTGGCAAGACGGACAGCCAAAAGATAGTTCTGAGCCGCGCGTAAAATATGCGACCTTGGAAGCTGCCTTCCTATATGTTTGGAAAGCGCTTATGCGACGCCTCCTTTAAGCTACAGCGTAAGCTTATGCCTGAGATCAGTTAGACATGTTTGTAAGCTTCCCACGGGAAACCCATGGACGTCCGGTTTGCCGCCGAACTTGCAATAATTCTAACTTTGCAGTTGCGAATTCGGGCTCTTGATCATTTTGAGTACAAACGAAAACCCGGTAAAACTCATATAAGTGCGAATGTAGAGCAAATAGATGAGTGCGAAATACGACCTCTTTTACACGACGGAGATCTGCAGTGTGAACTTTGCTACTGTTGTCGCTACGTTATTTTTCTTATGATGTGCGTGATGTTGTAAACTGCCTGATCATAATTTCTTTTCCTATCGCACGACAATTTTTTTCTCTGCTGTACAGAGCCCATAATACTATTCGTGTTTTGAATAGTAATAACGCGCACGATGCGCTCGCTTTGATAGGAGCCCTCAATTTCTACATTTCGTAGTTGTTGTACGAAGAATCATGGCAGTGGTAGACATCGCAATAGTTTCTGTCACTTGAAAGTCTTTCAGAGAAGGCATTAGCTTCGGGCCACCTCCAGTTGCGCATACTAAAATACTTGTAAAACACAGGCCTTCTATGAAACAGACACAATACAGATATTAGTGAGAGGGGGTGCATATGAAAGAAATGCTAAAATTCTGGTCGCTGCAAGAAGTTCCAAAATCAGTACTCGCTTGGAATGTTTAAAAAAATTAGTGATCATTAGCTATTGCACAAAAAATTCAAGCACGAAATTTAAACATTTACAACTCTGCACCAAGAACAAATATTAATGTTCTCGAAGCAGCATCGGTTAGAGCACTCAAAGAGCTTCATATAGCAATTTTCAATTTGGGTGAGATTGTTACAATCTTTACGAGGGTTTGAGATTTTTGTAATTGCCCTAGCCGCAAATCGGTGGCATTTTCAAAGAAGTGTGAAATACATCAATTTTGTCTACTTTACATAAAATTTTAGCTTCAGTTGACAAAAGTGGGACACTCTCGTTTCAATGCTGAGTTGCGAGGCTGCACACGTTACCATTGAGGTCTTCAGATTTGTCAGTTTTCAAGAATTTTTCCAAGCAATTGACGGCCTAAATAAAGAAGGGACAGTAGACTTCCGCAACTGCTGTGGCCCTGAACTAATTTACTTCGACAACCGCATTTGCTATCAACTAGGACGAGCATACTATCTTTTGTTTTGCTTGCCTGCTTCTTCCTCAAATAATTGCATTCTCGTACTACGGCGAATTTCAAAATAATCCAGTTGTTATAGGCGGGTTTCCTAAGGGGGAAGGGTTCGGTCGCATTAAAATGGAGTTTTAGAGCGTCAGCTGTTATGGGCCTGTTCGAATAGCCGTTTCGATGTTGTCCGCCCACGCCAGCGTCGCCACCGGTATCCGTTGCAGCATACGCCGGGAATGAGAAAAAAAAACCGTTCCCGCACCATTCCGCTGAGATTGAAGCCGGGCCCCTTGCACGGGAGTATTCTACTCTACCGCAGAGCCATGTCAGTGCTTGCTGGATTGCAGCGGCAGCATGTCCTATAAACGCGTCCTAGCGGGCGAGGATACACGCGATATGGCAAACGCGCCGCGCAGCGTCGATATGTACACACTTTGCATTGCAGTTACATATTCTTCCACCAGGTGGAACGCCATGTAGCAGTCACAGGTTCAGTGGGAGCAGTGGAAAAGTAAACATGTCCGCAATAGGCATTAGTAAGAGGCGATGGGAGGATTGCTGGACGAAAAGTAGGGAAACGACAAAAAACGGAGACGTACAAAAGCACAGTTAGCAATAGGGGATCAGAAAATTTGGGTGTGGGAGTTCATAGTTGTTATTTTTATTTTTTATCGTTTAACTTAGGTAGGACATTAAGCAGTACAATAGCAAGAGCTTGGCGGCGCAACCCACCGCCCCGTTCCAAAGGGGACGCTCATGACATCCATCCCATCCATCCAACATATGTAGTGAGAGGCGGTAGATGGAGAAGTATGGAGGGCAAGAAAAAGAAGAATGATAGGATGCGTAAAAATAGCTATAATTCAAAGCATGCATGGCATACCTGTTTAAATCAAGTACGCTCGGAGATTGCTTATAACCCTCCAGTTTCAAAGCGAATGCCAATACATCATCGTTAGCAACGTATCGCGCCATTGGTCACGCGATGTGACTTGCGTGCCGAGGAGTCTCTATACGTGCAAACTTTGGATTACCGTTGAGCTGTGTTCCATCAGGATACCCGACATGTCTCAATTGCATGTAGCAGTTGCAGGCTGCATGTAGCTGGACTTGTTCATATTTAAAAAAGCGCCAAAAAACACGGGCAAGGGAGGACACAGGACGAGTGCTCGTCAGCGAGAAATCAGCGCTCGTCCTGTGTCCTCCCTTGTCCGTGTTTTTTTGGCGCTGTTTTAAATATGAATGATCCGTACCAACTAGCTCGCACCCAAACCCTTCTGAGCTGGACTTGGTTAACTCAAGCATGCTAGAGGTCTATTAGCCACCGCACCGTTTCACAGTGGATACCAATAAATCATCATTGTCATCACCGTAATCATCAACAGCATCGTATCGTGCCAGGAGTCAAGGGATGTCACATGTGCGCCGCTTAGTATGGATTCCTGTATATACTCTGCGGTGCACAGTATGTCGCTGGCAAGAGAGGTACGAACCGCTGCTGAAGAAGCGAATCGTAGAGGTTCGCGCGTGGTCAGTCGCACAAGGCAAACCGAGCTTAGAGGACTTAAGTGCTCTCGCAGTAAAATATCTCCCTGCAACAGTCGCTAGGTTTCAGCGATCTCTTTTAAACACAGGAAGAACTAATCAAAACCAAAAATCAGTGCTGTGGCTACCGAGCAAAACAATGTCTCCGTTGCCATGTGCGTAGACACAAGCTTCAGAGCTAACGCTTCCACGCAACATGTGCTAGCGTCCAAGAGAGAATTCCCGTGACGCAGTTGAAATCTAATACGGCCGGTCTATAGCGCGCATCTGGCCTATCGATGAGCTCTACAAAGCATCCGTGATTTTCATTAGACTGGGTTCGTGCTAATTCGCCGGGAAAGCTCGGGACGTAATCAAGGTGATTAATTGCGACACAGCGATTGCGTCTCGCGTTGGAAGGAAAAAAGTTATTGCATAGCAATTTGGGTATAGTGATGGCTTTCGAAAACGAAAACGCATACGCTGGAGCATTTATTCCCTTTCTGACTAAAAGAAAGCCTCGGTTTATTCAGTCATTAGTTGTCGGGTATATCGCTGTGGTACGCTTATATGAGTTAGTGCTTGCATTCTGTTCAACTTCTTTTCGGCATGGTGGGTGTTACTGCACTTGTATATTGCATTGCAGCTAAATCAAAACCTAATTTGGATTAACTTTGCGTGAACGAGCAATGTATACAGACGCGTTAAGATCAATCCGCATACATTATCCCGGAGCTTTACAGTCTCAGCTATTTGAAAGCGTTGATGTAATGAGGCTATACAAAAAATCGTACTTCTAATTCATTCTACAATGCCGAAAAACTTCATTGGGAGAGAAAAAAGTGATAACAGCTTACGTGATCGCAATTTGAGCTGTAGTCCAAGGTGCCGGTTCCGCAGTTACACAGTTTGACACTTGAAGGCGAACCAGTGACAGTTTCACTGCAAGTAGAGATTGTTAGAATAACTTCAGAAGCAGAATATACATAAACATATATTGTACATGATTTCTCACGTAAGCAACGAAAATTCGCCAGCGCATTTTTGGCTGATCGACGAAAACCTTAGTTAACGGATGCACTGTATATGTACAGTTCGTGTTTAGAAAAGGCAGAGAAATTGTGTTGACAGTAAAATCTGGCAGGGGCCTATGCTAGAGCTGGTGTAGGGTTTACCAACTTTTGAGTAAATGTCCTGTGTCCGGAATTCACTCAGCCAGGATCAATCTTGCTGGTTGTAGTAACGTTGGTCATGACGGCGAAATGTCCCAATCTTATTTCTTTGTTTGCTGGACAACAAAACATCAAGGAAATTTGTTCTTTATATAGAGTGAAAGCTCGTACCTATATGTATCTTTTTTGTTCTATTGCATTCTCATAAAAACAAAGACATATATTTGTGGCGTGATTTTAGTCTCATGCCATGCGTTAGGCATTCAGGGTACTCCTATCTGTATTGGCGTCCGTGTAAGTCAGGAAGCTGCACTGCACGTTGTGGTAAACCACTACACTTTGGACCGATAAAAATTGGTTCACTTTTGTTACATGTACAGACTAGGGGTTCCTGGCACTGACAAAATCAGTCGTCGCCAGCCATGCTTCTCTCCTTCGCCCTCCTCACCCCCCACCCGAACTTCAACTCGACCTTAGGCAATCCTAAGCTTATGTGGCATATGAGGTACAACGCTGAGGCTCTGGGGAAACAAACGTACTAAATAAGTCTCGGTAGGCCTGATGGCGATTACGGTAGTGAGAACAGCGCCAGCGAAAGTTTTGAAAAATGCTTCACCTAGGCTGCTGAATTATGATGATTAAAGCTTAATTTTTCATGTAGAGAAGGCAAGTGGCTATTCCGTGCCATGACACTCGACATGTCTTGATTCAAATATGAGAGCCATGGTAATGCACGTACATGTGTCTACAAGAACTTGTAAGTCTTCCTGGCCACACAGGTCTATGAAGCAAATTCCAAGGCGAAAAAATGGGACGTCCAGCACGGTGGTGTAGTTCTTGAAGTATTGAAACTGCAACGAAAATGCATCTTACCGCATTAAGTTCACGTATGTTAACAAACCATCGTGATATGAACTTTCTGATGTTTCGAACATTTCTGCCATACGGCCAGTCTTCGCACTTGCTGGAATCCGTCCTGTCATTTAGGGCATAATGAACGGATGCACAGAATGTTTTCTCGTGTGAAAAATTTAGGATGTTGTCTAGTAAAAATTACTGCCGTGTTCATGGTGATCTTCATGTTGCTCGAAAATGACCAACATGTCCAGTGTAAGCAGTAATTTAACATATGAGGGTTATTGATTACTTAACGAGAATCAAAATATAAGCATGTGTCATGTTTCACGATTGCGCTAAAGTTTTACTTCAACTTATTTTTTGGGTGCTACTAGTAGCGGCACCGATAGTGATTTATTGTGTTGTTGTAAACGTCTCACCGCCGTAAAAGTCCCACCATCAATTTACCCGCGTGTGTTCGGCGAGAAGGATTCATTCTGGCAGAGCGGTGCGCCGAATATTTGTTGGAAACACTTCCCAAATCGTCACGATGAATCAAATAGTGAAGATTTCTTGTAATTACGATTGCCGGAACGCAATGATAGTCCTACAGATATCAATATACTAGAAAAACTCACTCCTGTGGGCAGGCTAGAAAATGCACACACACCCAAAAAAGAAGAGAGGCAACGTTGCCTTTGTTGAGGAGTACATCTGTTTCGGCAAGCTTGCCTTGCCCACTACAAGCTAAGTAGTGCAAAAAGTAAAAATGAAAAGCAGTCCTGTGTGCATGCGTGTCTTTGCCTTTTCGCACTGTCTAACTTGCGGCACCTAAGCCATTGTCATTTAGAAAAAGTTGCACCTGACGAATTACGTGTAATTATTTACTTGTAAGCAATTACAATCTTCCATAATATTGTAATATAACGATTAGTTTGTTTACTAATTAACGATTGCTGTAATTACACCTAAATTAACGAATTACGTGTTGCTAATTACTTTAATGACGGCAAAAGCTCTAACAAATGATGGAGCTTTGAGAGTCTGAACTTCGCGAGCATTGCATGCAGTTGAACGCCCTAGACCGTGCCATGTAGCAGCCTGACAAATGCGCTTGTTCAGATAGCCTATCACGGGGGCTCTGTATTTGTTTGCTCGTCATAATGCTCCACCAGATGTTCGCTAGCTGACTATTTAGGAAGATACTGGTATCTCTCGATACCTAATGCCGGTAGGACAGTATAGGCGGGAAATCGCATGTACGGACGATTTTTTCAGCTTTGCACTGGCCCATGCGGCATCGTCTTCTCCAAGTGTCAGCAGCAATGAAGGGCTGCGCATTATAGAGGACGCAGATGCTGAGTAACCATAATCTAGTGCGGAATATCCGTATACGTCACAACGCATTTCGACCCACCAGCGCGCACATCAAGCGAACTGGCTAAGATCCCTGTCTTTCACCCTTTCGCAACCTTCAGCAAGATTTCAGTGTCGCTACTCATGTCCTCATAACGAATAAGATAGAAAATGACCAGCGATAGCTCTTAGAAGCAGTTCTTATTGCTAATAAGCAACATACAGAGCACTGCAGAAGACGCTATGAAAGGCTGGAGCAGTCCAAGCAGCCACCAAGACGAACAGCCCATAACCGAGTACTTCGTGCAGAGAGTCCGCCACCGAGTACACCGGAACTTCGAGCCCCTGCAGGTTACCACATGCCCAGTCACGCAGCGATACGGCGTTACTCCTCGTGCCCCATTGGCAGTGGCTTGTCGGGTTGCCGACTGCGTCTGCGCGTCCTGGGTGCTCACGTCACTAGCCGGCTACTTAAACGGCGCAGCGACTAAAGGTGGCATCACTTCGGAGCACTCCAGGCAGCCACAGAAAGAAAGCTTATAACCAAGTACTTTGTGCAGGTGCGTTTGTTAGCATTCTTACTTAGGTAACTATTGTCTAGGCTGCTGGACTGCTCCGTATAGTGCACGCAAAATGAGTGAGAAGCCTGCTACAACCGTCAAAGAGCTGGCTAAGACTTTGGAAGACTTGACTAGTACTCTTGACGTGAAAGATGACGTCATAAAAAAGCGACCTAAAGCATGTAATAAGAACCGAGCTAGAGCCTGTAAAGTAAGTAATTAAGTTCATTAGTGGACATTTTGAGGCGTTTGACGGGGAAGCGCAAGCAATGAAGAACCAATTAGTTAATGTTAAGGATTGCAGCAGGGAAATAAAAAATGACAAAATGCGCCTTGCGAAGGAGCCCAACGAGATAAATAAAGAGTTCGCTTTCTTGCCACACAGCTGTAAGAGCAACCTGGAAATAAAAGTAATTCCTTTGACCCTATAGGAGACCT
This sequence comes from Dermacentor variabilis, assembly GCF_050947875.1. Taxonomy (NCBI): domain Eukaryota; kingdom Metazoa; phylum Arthropoda; class Arachnida; order Ixodida; family Ixodidae; genus Dermacentor; species Dermacentor variabilis. The sequence goes on from NC_134570.1 coordinate 104,419,064, forward strand.
GATCTTGACAATGAAACAATTTCTACACGCATTCGTACTGAGCTTGCAGAATCTGACATAGAAGTAATCCATTGGATGCCGTTAAAGGAAAAAGAAAAAGCGAAACAATATAGTAACATTCACCTCTCCTAAGAGAGACAAGTTTTTGAAAGCAGCAAACAGAGACTGAACATGTCGACCTTAGATTTAAGCATAGATCGCCAGTGTTCATCAATGAGCACCTTTGCCCAGCAAATAAGGTACATTTAGGGAATCTCTGAGCGGAAAACACGACAAAAATCGGAAGTTCACATGAATGTCCGACAATAACGTGTTAATGCGCAAGGCACGAAATTCGGGGGTACTACATGTGACATGCGCAGAGGACCTCGAACGAGAACAATAATTGATCAAAATTATTAACAATGCAGAAATTAACAATGTGTGCTGCAAACATGAAAATTTATGACTTTTTCACTGCTATATCCGCAGCATGAAGAAAAATTTTGACCAACGTCTACTCTACCTGCCGTAACTTTCGTTTCAATACGACATCATTGCACTAACGGAAACGTGGCTAAGGAAAAATGATCAAATCAATATATCTGGATATGTAATATTGTCACAGCCACGAGTGCATGCGACACGTGGTGGCGGAGTAGCTCTGTTTATCAAGAATGAGCTGAAGTTTCAATGCCTAACTAATATCTCGAGCACTCAACGATCTGCGTAAACAGTTTGCAACTCTTAATTACGGTGTAATTTTAGTGCGGTTTACGCCCCCTAGACTCGGGCGTTGCTGATTTTATATCCATGATGCACAAAGCGATAGTTCCTTGTGTAGCCTTACATTCTGAATGAGTAGTCTGTGGTGATTTTAATATTGATCTATCAAAATACCAATGTCATAATTATGTGTTCCTGTTGCAGTATTTCAGTCTTAGGGACTTTATATCCGACCACACACGTTTCTCAGAACGTTCTGCGACACTTATTGATCACGTGCTGTGAAGTTTCGATACAAATGCAGAAGCTGGTGTTTACGATTTCGCCATTGCTGATCACTGCCCAACTTTTCATTTCTTGCCACTACTCCACTTGCATGCTGTGCAAAAGTTGAGCACGAGAAATTGCACGTGGTTTAATCACTCGCAAGTACGTACCCTGATGCAATGCACTTTGTTCGAAGCACTCTATTATGACGATGCCTAAGTAGAATGTGAAAACATTATTTGCAACACCACCAGTGCAATTAGACAGTCACCTGATACGTGCACACGACATAAATATGACCGTGCTATATGTCCTTCGATAACTCACATTATTCTTGTACTTCTGATGAAAAAAGATTACTACTACAATAAGCTGAAATTGAACAAAACAAGTGACTAATATAAGGCCCAATTTGAACATTTCAGAGATCAGTCTGTTGGTATTATGCGTAAATCCAAAAAAGCATGTAATACTGCTGTTATTGGTCGTTGCGGTGTAAAACAAACATAGCTAATTGTCAGAGGAGTCACGCGACTCTGTGATAAAAAAAATTCTTCCAGGCAATATAACGTCTACCCTTACTAATAATTTTGATCATTACTTTGCTACTATTGGTGAAAATGTTGCGCAAAAATTTAGTAGTGCATGGCCCACCACTAATGTCGCAAGGAATGAAAACAGGTTTAGTTTTCACATTATAGCAGAAGAAGAGGACGACTGCTATACATAGACTGCAGGTTGAGAAAGCGACAGGAGACGACAGCATACAAGCTAAGGTACTGACAGATAATACTGATATTTTGAGTGATCCACTCTGGCACCTATTTAGTCATTCGTTAAGTGCCATTTCCTATCCAGATATATTAAAATTCGACGAAGTCGGCCCACTATACAAAAGAGACAACCACAACGTTCCCAGTAACTAAAGGCCGATATCCGTTTTAAAAATTATGAACAATATTTTCGGAAATATATTCGCACAGTAACTGAAACACTTCCTTAGCAAAACTGACGGCATTTGCCTTGAGCAGCGTAGCTTTGTCCCAGGAAGGTCCACATCTACCTGTGTCCAGACTTTAACCCAAACTATTAACTCTGCTCTTAACCATCAAACGATTGTTATCGGTATTTTCATTGAAAGAAAGAAGGCATTGGACACCATCTGTCACTCGACACTGTTAGAAAAACTAAAATGCTACGGTATCGCTGCTGGCTCTCATGACTTCTTTAATGGCTATCTTAAATCGCGAACACAAAAAGTAGAAATCGACGGTTTTCTAGCCGCATCAAAAAAACGTCACATCTGGGGTGCCGCAATGGTTTCTTGTGGGTCCCATTTATTTTTCTTTATATGTTAACAATTTCCCGCGAGTATTGCAGCCGTCAACTGTTTTAACGTATGCAAATGATACAGTGATATTACTTATACAAAGTACATTTAAATCTCCGCAACGCACTGTGTCCAACGAACTGCAAGCGGTTTCAAGGTGGTATCGCGACAATCAACTGTTACTAAAAGCTAAGAATAAATACATTATTTTCCATTCATTATTGAAAAACGTTAATTACGCTTCAGTTAATATATCATTAAGGAATCGAACAACGGAACGCGTTCACAGCATTAAGTATATGGGAGCTATATTTGATAGGGACCTTTACTAGAAAGACGAAATCCACGGCGCTTGTAAGAAGGCTGTCCTTCAGCTGTTGCACTTTCATGCCGGCATACAATACTCTGAAGTGACTTTGTTCCGATCTTCGCACTTAGCCAATTTCACTGCCACCTTAGTTATTGTTGCGAATCGTGGGGCCAAACATACGCAACTTACCTAACAAGAGTTCGAAGTAATAGTTCGGCGGGAGCCCGCAAGGTGGAGAGAAGTAATTAACTAAGGAATAATGAGACATCCACCCAATCGTAGCAATTGCTACAACAGAAACCCATACGGGTTCCTCGAAAGAAAAGCCTCCCAGTTAAAAAAAAATCTGATGAGTCGAATTTGTCATGAAAAATTCGACATGCCCCAGCCATGTGCTGGCCATCCGGTTAGCTCCGATGGTAGAGCGCTACTTCCTCTTTAACCAAGAGTTGTCTTGACCTTTTGGGGATGTATTTTTCATTTTGTGCCCTACCCTTAGTTAGCTAATTTTTTATTTATTTTCTCTCTTGTATGCGTGTTTCACCACTGATGCAGATCACTATGTGGTTGTTCATCTTGTAAAATTAGAGTTGATTGCTAATTAGTACCTTTGTATAGCAATTATCTGCATTTATTAGCAGCAATATTGTCCAAATTGCTATCATTTTTGTATTAGACGAGTCAGTAGCCATTTAGGCTATCGGTCAAAGTATTTCTGCATTAAGTTTTCCTAATTATGTATTAAAGTTCCCTTTTTATTTGATTGATTGAATGAAAGTGCCAGGCTAGCTCATTCAGTTTACTGTATCTATGCAATGTTAATAAAGTTTCTAAGGAAAGTATCGTAGACGCAATAAATTACTATTGAGTAATTGTTCAATATTTTTCCTGGAGCAGTAATGGGTAACTTTATCAATTACATTTCTGAATCAAGTAATTGTAATCGGTAACATTTTTCTTTTAACAATGGAAGCCAATACATTGTACACGGTACATTATTTGAGCAGCTGTAAATAATGTTCACGTTTCTTATGCATCGGGTATCTTTTGTATGTTATTGTTCACTTCTTGAATACAATAGCCTACTGTGGCATGAAATCGATTGCGTCCGCTGTAATCCGGAGGAATACAGTCAATAAAATTGACTTATGACAGAACTTTGGTGTTGCAAGAAAATCACTTTTGTCTAAAGTTTCAGATTTCGCCCATTCCTGAGTTTGACGGTCCAGCTAACAGCGTATAAGTAATTTGCAAGATTCTCAAACAACCACTATCTGTTGCCGAACGCCATGTGTCTGAGTGCATTTCGTTCGTGCGTTTTTGGGGGCTCCCGCCTACGCTTTCCGAGGCAGCTGCGCGCGTATGCATGGACGAATATGTATGCTCAGTGCAGGCTAAACGTGCAGAGGAAATCTTATGAAATTTCATTTTCCAACACACCGCAGAAAGAAATTGCCGCTGATGGTTGAGTGTAAACGGCGATGCCAGTCACTTATCTTGATTTTCAGATACACAGGTTTTCTGGTCTCGCCGCAGGTGCATGCGTACTACTTTACACCATCATCTTCGCACCTCTTCTCTGCCACAAAGCTGTGCTTTGACGTGACATTTTTGTACGCCTGAATGGAATGCATGCGCCACAGCGTTGGCTGCTCCAGTTAAGATGGTTACACTGCCTGAACTAATAAGGCACACGAAGTATCTCTTACCTTCGGGTGAAGGACGTTTGACAAACCCTCAATAGTGCCTTTCGCGGCGGTGCTGTTCTTGATGTAGGCAACGAAGTTGCAATACTGGCCTCGAGTGAAGACGTTTCCGCTTTTATCATGCGCCACTGTCTCGAGGCACTCGTCGAAGGCTCCTATGTCAGCACGTGAGGCTTGGAACAGTCCCGTCGGGTACTTTCCAGACGCGTCGAAAACTGCACGTGAAATGAAGTCACTGGATTAGGTGGTAAAAAGTCGATATTCGTGGTCATTTAGCGAGACAAACGAATTCACAAAATGATTATTCTATTCACTGTGTCACACTAACTTACGGAAATAAAATGAGAGTATGTGAACTGTATGCTAATGTGTAAGATAAACTGCGGTGTTGTATATAAGTAGAAATAAATATTTTCATTTCTGTGCTACTCTATTCCATACGCACTAAACAAGCAAAAGCTAGCAGATGAGAATTTATGTAGTTTATCAAAAATATGATGTGTAAAAGCTGCGTCAGAATGGTTAACAAGTTTTCTCTTCACTGGGCTTTATTTGATTTACCTTCTATTTTGAACAGTTGATATTGTGCATATTCTATGCTTACAGTGGTTTATGATTTGTTCTACAGGAATGATTGCTGTATCGTTTTCTTCTGCTGTCATTTTTATTTGTGGCACTGGGGCTTTGTCAAGATACTCGAGTGCAGTTTCTATCCCATTACCCTTCTTCATTTACGCACATTAGCCTCTGTACCAATCTGGTAAAAAATAAATCAAACCAAATTCATTTATGCAACAATTGTTTTTCGTATTTGACAGCATATCTGCTGAGGCCAGAATAAGAAGCCTGGAAAATAACCAATCGGAAATACTTTGACTGGGTGTTTCCGAAAACCCACTGCAACCTTTCCCAAGACAAATTATGCCCTCAAAATAAAGCCAAACAAGTTGCATAAAAAAACTACTCACACTTAAAAAGTAATCTCAGTACCTCAAATACCCAACAAGATGATGTCTTACTCATCCGCTTCAGGCGTTCCACTGTTCTTTAAAGGCTAACTGGAACCATACTTTACGTGAGCTGAATTGACTATAAATACATAGCGTGTAGTACCAATGCAATCATGGCAGAGCCGCAGGTATGGTAATTGTCTAGTTTTCTTATTGTAATAATCTAAATAGCGCCCGAGGAGCGCACGCGTGCACCCAGTGGTGAATGGCTGTTGTAGCTAATATGGAGAAAGTCACAGTCAAGCCAAAACAGTGCTCGATTGTTGATATTTCAGTCATCCCTAGGCTTAATGGTCCATTCTTAGGCGTCTAATGATGTGTCTGCGCTTCCCTACATAATTTTTGTTTACGAAGTCTTTAAAGATACGTCAAGAGAATGCGCAAACATTTATTTAGGCTACGTTAAACGGATCCCTCGATATTTCTTTACGGGAACGTCTGACGTATGCGGTTGCTCTTCTTAAATATCCGGCGGATCCATCAGAAGAAATCTCTTCCGCAAAGCCGCATCTTACGAAGCTTCACAGTGCGCCCACTGTGGTTAGGATACGAACACAATTGTGCATCATCCACGAATACCTTGCCGTAATCACATGTACTAGGTGCCGCTCTACGCGAACATTAGGAAGAATTTACATGCAATAAGCTCCCTTCGATGGCAGAGAGGCATGGAAACGATTCTACCACAATGTTTAAACAGTCTTTATTTCAAATGTTGGAAGCAAGTCTGTGATGGTAGGCCGTTACAAGCCGAGACACAGAGGAAACGAATTTGTTGGCTATAATATAAAACCAGAGTCGGCCAGGTATCTCTTTCTTTAAGGCTATACCACTTCCATGTGCCTTGTTGGAGCAAGTTGATAAAGAATTACATGACCTGGAGAAAACTGACGTTGTACATCGAGTCACACACAGTGAGAGGGCTACACTCACTGTGGCCACAGTCAATTGTACCAAGGAAAGACAATTCTACAATGCTCTCAGGAGTTACAGAATAGCTGCTAATTCAAGATCAGAGGGGGATCATTGCCCATCGCATATGCCAGAAGACATTTTTGCGTCTATAGTAGGAGGCGAAATTATCCCAGGTCGATATATCTGGAAGACCTATCTTCTACTACTTCTTGAATACAAACCCAAGAGCACTAAACAGTCAACAGCCAATTGAGTTTGTTTTGATGAATAAGACAGTCGTACGGATTAACAAGTCTTAAGGACAAGATTTTGCGAGCAGTTTCTTGTACAGTATGGTACAGAGATGATGTACAAATTTCGAGAAAAGACAAGGGAGAACCTAAAAAGGCGCTAGAAATAATCCGTCTGAAGCAATGAATTGACGCAATTAGAGTTAATCCAGAAATATTGACGTTTCTTTTTTGAAGCAAAGTTCGTTATCTCAGACACAAAAGGGACACTAGCGCGTAGAACCTGGTGCCAGAAAAAGTGGAATCCTTCATGCATGCTCCCCAACCAAAGATGTTTCGCGGCTATAAGCATTTCTTAGCCTCATTAACTTATATGTGAAGCTTCTGCCCAACGTGGCTTTGCTATTTAACCATAACACAGCTTGCCACGCAAAGAAAATACACGGTAATGGTTCAATTCATTGGATAAGTGTTCCATAAAAGTCAGATACTCCTGACTGAAAACCAGCTGCTGCAGCTGTATAATGTAAAAAGTGCTTGGTTATGACATGGTTTGAGAGCACTGTTGTCACATGTGGCGGATAGACAGGTGAAGCCTACGACTTTTGCATCCTAATCAACGACTCCGACAAAGCGCAATTAGGCGCGACTCGAGAAAAAAGGACTTGCAGTTACTTTGGAATCAAGACATATATTGAATAATTCTGTGGTTGCAGGTTTCAAATTCTCGCTGCTAACCAGCTGCTGACGAGAGTCTTTAACACGAAGCATCCGGGAAGCTCTGTGGGCGGCCACTTGAGTGCATTGTTAGTTACATGTGCTGTCAAACTACCTTCACCCTTCCCTATATAAAGCCAGACGTTCCAATGGCAACGCTGATGGTTTGTCGAAGCTCCATCTGCCTGAATATGCAGAAGAGCGTCAAAGCATATTTAATTGTTTTCGGCTATACGTAACCTCCAAGTCACAGTTAAAGAGGTTTAGTTGCAGACAACCAATGACAAAGTCATCAGCGTTGTACGTGGCTTGAGGTGTAGCAGTTGGCTCAACAAATTATCTGACGGGCTAGTCATATATGATAAAGAGGTTAGAAATGATTATTCATTTGGGTAGTCTGTGCGGAATGATTCAGTTATGATTGTCGGCGCACTTTAAAGCAGGGTTGTTGAATGGCTGCCCGAACAACACATTCCTGTCCATAAATCGAATTCCGTTATCAGTTCAGTTGTGATTTTGCATTGATCACAGTATAGATGAGATTGTTAGAAAGTGTGATGTTTCCTAATGTTGCTTCTTGGGGTGAGCCCGCTTTACTGCAGCCATGGAGGTGGTGGAAAAATCGTGGGAAAGAGTGCACTTATGTGTTGCAAAGAAAATGGCGTATCATTTTTTTATAGTTGTAGACTCCCACTTGCAGTGGCTTCCAGAAAAGTTAAGAACTCTACTTCAGCGCATAATACAATTGAAACCGGGCGATCTACGAATGCGGTTGCTGCTTATGGATTGCCGCATGATATTGTAACAGATAATGACCTTCAGTTTTGGGCACAAGAATTTCACAAGTTTCTAGTAACAAAGTGAAGCAAACACTGACTCCTCCTCACCATTCACAATCAAATGAGGCGGCTGAAAGTGTGGTACCATCACCGACGAACTTGTAACGCTGACATTGAGTTATAAAAAAAGGAACGAGCTAACATCACTTCAACAGGACGAGAACGTCTTTGAATACTGGACCACTCCACGTACATTGCAGAGCTGATGGCAGGTGAATTCTTTTGCCTTCTACATGTAGAATTGGCACGAAAACTCAAGCAAACGACCACTAACACAAAGGAGAGCGAGCAGAAGAAGTTTGCCGAGATAGTTTGAAAGGGGGCGTCTCTGTTACGGAAGTAAGGATCCTTCGACGAACTACTTTCAGGTGCAAGAATGTGCTAAGCTGGTCTGGTTGGCCCATCATAATTCAGTAGTTTTGGCACGCTATGATTACAGTGCACCACGTATGTATAATTTTTTTTTGCTTTTGATGAAGGCGGTACAGGTATACTGCTTACAGGCAGTTTGTAGGTTGGGTGTACGGGACGCCTGGCTTCCAATAAGCGCGTCGTCCTGCCCAGCTGCAGCATTACAAAAATACTGAAGGTCTTCCCATAACTCGAGTATACGGGATTTATGTGGTTTAAGCAAGTAGCCGGGTGACCTGGCACAGGAAATATTAAATTAGTTGAACGTGTATATACACTCATCACTCTCCCCCTTCCCTCCTTGATATTTTCTTGTGTAGTGCGTGAAATTTCAGTACCTGTTTAAGGCTCCGAGAGCCATGGTTACGAAGCCGAGTTCTTTAGAATAAGATTTGTCCCTGATAATTGTTCCCGCTATTATTTATAATTAACAAGCACAGTATATACAGTGTTTAGTGCATCCCAAACTGCGTATCAAGAAAAAAAAATGACGCGTAATATTTCTTGAAGTTAGTCTAGTACCTCGCATTCAAGATTGGTAGCAATGCGCAGCACCTGTAAATTAACCGACGAGCTCGCGCAGCCTAGTGCTGCTTGTAGATGTTGGCATGAGCAATGACTATGCCATGTGCCATGCAAAGTGCCATGCGAGAGGCTTGAATTGTGCTATCCGAGGAGCTCCTGAACGTTTCCAACATTCGAAAAAGTTGAAGTTTTCACAGCGTAACGACGCCACGCAGAAAAAGCGCAGCTGAACAGTTGAAGAGCTCCACTTTCACGCCCTTATTAGATGACAGTAAGTAGTGTGACTGCTTGAGCCTCACCCCTGCTCAAGCGTGAAGCGAGGGATATTGCGGCTTGATAAAAACCCTTACTTGATGCTCGGCCAGAGCAGAGGCGCCAGCAGTGACGTCACTCAGTGACATCTACCAAGGGCGTGACAGTGGAGCTCTTCGTCTGTTTCGCTGCTCTGTGTGACATCGGCCAGAATTCATTACGATGTACACAGCACACCTACAGACAAAGCTTTGAAAGGAACTCACGGTTCTTTGGCTGTAGTTGCACTATGTACAGTGTCGTGGATTACCAAATAACTTACGCTTCGGAATTCCTTAAACTGCAAAAGTTAGCAGCGTCAAGTTCTTGCGATTCTGGAAATGGCTATGGGCTTCTAAGATGGTACGCTTCAAGTTTCCCATGGAATATAAGCGCAAAGGTCTTTCTGGCTCAAATTATTTTGTACAATCTACGTAATTGCTCGAGAGATCGCACACCGAGTCTTTTTCAAATGTATGCGTCTGTGGTAAAAGTGATCTATAAACAATAATTATTTAAATAATTTTCGCTATATTTAACGAACGTAATTTCTAAAACACCTGGCATATAATATACAGGCTGACTGATGGATAGAATTTCGAGCAACGACGTGACACATCGCTGCTTCTTACGACGGTATAAAAAATATTTTAGCACTCTTATTGGACGCTTCAAGTGAAACGAAATTAAGAGTTCAAAAGGAATGAAAGGCTGACCAGACGCACATTCGGTTTTCTACCAGAAGCAGGGAAAGGGACTTCATCCAAAGACGCACATCGGAAGTACCATTGCTTGCTGAATCCTGCTTAACTCGGGAACTGCAGTAACACGTATAGCTTGCCCGTGCTTGTGACGAATGTCGCTATGGCGCAAGTACTTCTGACACCGCAAATTTTCTTAAATCCAGATAATCCAAGCTGGGGCTTAGGAGATAGCGCTGATCATTGCAGTAATGATACAAGCGGAGGTAAAAGTTCAACAAGACAGCACACACCCGCGACTGTCGCAGAATGTGCCAGTCTTCCCAATAAGGATGCCATAGGTCTTAGCCAATGTGACTGTGAGCTAGAAGCGACTGAATGCTGCTGAGTCGCAGCGGTAGGGGCGTTCTGATAGCCGGCGCACCTGGGAAGGGCCGAGAGTGTTCAGGCAACATTTCGAGGGAAGGAGGGAGTTTCAGTCATGTGGAGTGGCGTTACCAGGCAGTGATGCAAGTTTTCTTGCACTGTTAGTTATAAAGAGTCATATCCAAATAGTTTGGTCAGTCTTGAGTGTTGACCGGGCTGACAAGATGGCACCGTCAGCAAGATCATTCCTAACGATGCTGCAGCGACCCAGCAGGCACTGAATGTCGATGTTGTAGTCTTTTCCAAAAGCGCGAAGGGGACCCTCTGATTGTAGGATGTTATATTCTCTCAGGTTCCGTGACATAGACTTTACAAGAGGCTCTGAATGGCTTACTGGAATAATAATATAGGGCCAATTTTCTCGTTGGTTCTTCGATTACATACCTAATCACGGTAACGATAGCGCCAAGTTTCGTATCCTTTCATATTCCGTCGTGAACAACTAGAGTCCCAACCATTCGCAATTTACCTAGGATGAGAGAGACACCGCAGCAGACCAATGCACATGTCATACGTACAAAAAAGGCTGAGATGTCCGTTTTAGTTTTGAGATTGTATAATACTAACAAAAGAATGTAAGATCGTTTTTCAGCGCTTAGGAATGTTTCTTACTATGTTCTTTTTTATTTCTTCATTAGAGTCGACGCATTGGAAGGAATGTTAAGCGTACCATGATCTCCAGCTTTTTAATCGTTGATCCTTACATTAAAGGTAACATTCCTAAATTGATTACCGTCTAATGAAATCATACTAGTCGTTAAAAAACGTTTCTTGATTGTATAACAGTGTTGATTTCACGAAAACAATCTTTTATTTTTATTTCACGAAATACGGATATGCTGACATTTGGCATTTGACTACAAATTCATTCTACGAATTGTGGCACAACTGACACTAAATTTTAGGTTAGTGTAACAGCGACTATAGGTCGAGCAATATTTTTTTCAAGCTTTCCTCATAGAAAGACAGTTGAGATTATAGGAAAGCAAACGTACGAGATCTATTTTCTGATAGGTAATTGCATCCTGGGTCAGGTGTCGAGAAGCCTTTGTTTGGTGTTAGCTTGTGGTCTAAAAAGAAGGTCTTCTACCTTTAAGACAGGAACAAGCAGCGCTTAAAACGAGATGGTGAGACTATCACAAACAATGCGCAGAGAGAAGGCGTCACCGTCCCTATGATGTATCAACCAGCCCAGTTTAGCAAACTCCCAGCAGTCTTCAACTTATACATACGCCATGACAATAATCAACCCTCTAATGAAACTGCGCTCGATAGAGCAAAAAACAACGCCATAACGCATCGAGAACATTTTTTTCGACTAAAAATACATCAATTTCTCGCGTACTACCATAATTTTCTCTTATAGGCGAATTGATTGGCAGGTCGTCGTAAAGCCTGACACTGATAATAGACCGCACTGCCATGCAGCTGGCCGTAAGGTTTTCACTCCAGGAATATTAATGCATGGGCACGTCTTATGCATAGTGAATATTTGACTTGTAGGAATATTGGTTGTGCGCCCTTCTTGTTTGCAAATAAACAGTTCCATGTTTGAGGTGACGCCCAGAGGACGACCACAGATCTCGAAGTGCCTTCGCAAGTGCTCTCTCCAGATTTCACTCAAGATAATTTGATTTCCAGTGTTGCTTGATGGTCACTGTTTTACAGCTCTGTTTTACAACACAGCGAGCTAAGGCAGAATCATATGTTTCGCGTACTCACGTCTTAGAGCCCACGGCTCGAGCTTGAGAAAGCCACGCAACAATCGCAGCAGGCCCACTTGACACTCCGGGTTCACGTCGGCTTTCAGCAGCTGGAACTTCACGGAAGCCGGAATGCTGGCGAAGCCACGGGCTAAAGCGCCTCGTAGCATCGACATGTAGTCATAGTTATCTTGACTGTTTCCCGTAGTCTCCATGCTTTTTATAGGTGACACTAGTCTATTACCGCTGGAAGTGTTTGTCACGTTCAGCGTCATCACTGATTGTTGGGCAAGCAGCAATATCAGAGCGCCTAGTATCATGTTCTCCATCTTCATGTCTTCTAGCAGGTGGACGGTTTAGGCTATGATGATTGCAGCAGCAGCAGATCTTCGATCGAAGGCTCACCTGCGTCTTGTCGACTGATGAGCTACACTGCAGAAGACGAGAGCCGCGTCGTGAATTTTATCCTTCGACAAACTGGCGCATGCTCGAAATATTTCGTTGCTCAAGACTGTATAATCAATGTCTCGGTCGTGATGCAAAACTTCTCCCGTGGCAAGCTCAACGTTCGTTCGACTGACATAAATAAACGAAAGGCAGATGACATCACCGGATGTTTGCAGCCAGGCCCCTCTCGATTGCAGAGCGTACCTAAGGTAGTGAGATTCGACTGCGGTTAAGTGACTGCGGATAGCTATATGTTACGTAACATTTCAGTATAGGAGAGTTACGTTGCCGACAACGCGGAAGAAATGGTAGTGAAGTGCTCTGGTCCTATTTAACCAACCAGTTCTTTTCTTTCTTTAGCAAATAACTGTGTTCTGCATGAAAAAGTTTCGCTTTAATATATTGTACCTCCTAGAGCCTAATGTACCATACAACTTACATTGATTGCATTTCTTTGACACTTCCGTTCATTGCGATATATTTGGGCGTCTATGTGGCAAGCAAACAAATTTAACGTGTACAAAATCGATATTTTATGCACGCTGGTAGCACGCACGCACACTTGTCATGAGGATATCTTTAAGGTCATGAGGGATACAAGCTTTACAGGTACGCTAGATAGGTTAAGGGCGAACGCGCATGCAATAAAGAAGAATTAAAAGTGATTTAAAAATCAACGCGTTCCCGCCTCTTTCCTCGCGTGTCCTCCGGATCCTATGTTACAGCTTTGTACTCAATGCGGGGAACATTGCTCATCACTGCACCTAGGACTTAAGAGGAAGTCCTAGGTGCAGTGATGAGCCCAGTGATGAGTCCCTCTTAAGTCTTAGGACTTAAGAGGGCGGCATCGCAGTTGGCTCGAGGCCAACTACGATGCCGCCCGTTCAAATACAAACAAAATGTAGAAATGCATTTATCAGCAATCCACTGGACCAATTTGAAATAATTGCAGCATTTGAGAGAGAAGGCTAAATGCTAGTGACTCTAGCAAGCAAAACACCGATTTCGGGCCGTAAATTTTCTGTGAAGATTTCTGCAAATTTTAAATGCAACATATATGGAAGCACGAATTTCACAAATCCGTAACTCTGCATCCTATACAGATATCGAGTCTGTAAACTGAACCTGTTCGACCATCGAAAGTGGACAACTATAAATACGAATTCACATTGCACGCCAATTTTTTAAATATTTTCAAACATTATGCAAAAATCGTTCAAGCCCAAAACAGCGTATATTCCACCAATGTTGTCCGCTTTAGCTTATTTATTAGGAGCGGTGCAGACAATTCGTATTTATTACTGACGTCTTTATTTATTACTGAACTACAAAGTTATAAACCTCGCCGTTTTAAGAAGTCTTTAGAAGGTCTGATGGCAGAAATTGACAAAAGAAAAATACACTTGAGAGGGACCTTTATATCGAGGCCAATTCTGATGCCGCATTTTCAAATGCGTGCACCACACATAATTGCGTTGATGAGGCAACCTCTCCACCAATTGAATAGAAATTTGTTGCAAATAACCGAGAACGTTAAATTCTAGTGCTGGATCAAACAAAACATTGATTCAGGCCCTGAATTGTTTTACTAAAAGTGCTGAAGATCCGTAAGTTTGAAAAGATAGAACCACTAAGTTTGCAAATTAGCAATACTGCACTCAATATAATTATCACAGCTCTGAAAACTTCGACTTTTAGCCAGTTTAAAGCGTACAAGTTTGATCTATCAATGTATGTCTCACATAAATATTTTATAACGTTTAATATAATTTTGCTAAGGCTTGCTGACATATTAGTGACGTGATTGGAAGCCACGTATTTAGTTGTATTGGGACCACGTATTTAGTGATGTTGGAAGCCACGCAGCAGTTTTATTTACAGTGGTGTGTCGCATTGCTCTGATGGTGACTTTAGCGGTCTTCGAGTTTAAATGCCCCGCGAAATGGCTCGCCGTTCCCTTGGCATCGATAGGCCTACTATTGCTTAAAGCAGCCGACTGCTTCAAAGCGACTGTGTTGTCTGAGTAGATTTCATGTGACGGAGTTGAATGGGTTTGAGTTCGCCGTGCGTTAACATAGCATTCATGCTTACCGCTGCAGCATGCGTTCTAGGCACTCTGCCCGCACAAGCGACAGCACTGCGCAAATAGTTAACTACCTCACAGTGTACTGTAACGAGCACTGATACCCGGGCGGCTCCGCCTCGGCAACTGTCTTGCTAAACCTAACACTTTCACGTAAGCACAGTGCATGTAAGTATGAACGCGGAGTGTATTGCATAAGTGTTGAATAGGGGAAACGCAGAATTGGCTTTCTTACTAACCGCACACATTACGTTTACGTGTGTAATGTTCGTGTAACAAATTGTCTAAGCGTAATTACGCCGCGCATAAACGTTTGTGCGAGGGATTCCTGGCTGTGTCTTTCTGCAAAATGAAGGTGGCATAACGAACATCACACACATGGTACTTAAATCAGTGCCTGGTATACACCAGTTTTATTTCAGAAACTGCGGTTCCTTCACGGCGAAATTTCAAACAAAGAAAGCCAAACCTGGTGCATGCATTTTAATGCCGCCTTTGACGGAACTATTGCTTGTGTCATTGAAATTGAATCGCAATAAGACCGGAGTGCACGTCGCCAACTTTCTTGGCAAGTAGAAAGTATCGAAACTGCGAGAGCGCAACCACAGTGCCGTCTGCCGTTAATGCGCCAAAGCATGACGCATGCCTTGTGTCACCCATAGCCTATGGTTTTACATGCATAGTGTCAGACGGCGCCACTACTTCGTTAAAGCATATTCTACACGTTCTGCTGTCTTAAGCGGTCGCGTACAGGAAAGCAATACAGTTGACTGCGGTGTTAAAACGGGTCCGCTACTATACCTGAGTGTGAACGAGCCAGCAGTTCAACCACAAGAAGCATTCATACCACACGTTGAGCCGTAATTGTGATCGAGAAATCGTACCACTAGTACACGAAGTTGCCGCCGAGTTAGGGGGGAGCTGCGTGAAGTTGGAGGCTCCCGGTCTCTGTAGCGTAGGTAAGACATTTAAGCATTCTTGCAAACGTTTAGTACCATCGATAACATCCCAGAAACTTCCGATACTTGCGGGCCCGTCCCGCGCTGAGCGATAACAGTTGTCAGACTGGGAAAAGCGGTCACCCGAAAAAGATAAGAACACATGTCCATGCCCCCCTCTCGAAATACATCGTCCCGATGCTACAAACACGAGGGCTAAAAACAAATAATAAACAAAAGCAACCAATGAAGAAAGAAAAAAATTGGAAGTAGCAACGTCAAAAAAAATTTCAAAAGTTCGGCTATGAAGGCTCCTAAGTTCGTTAGCGCTGGTAGAACGGCTCAAATCACACAACATGGAATATTTCAGGTCGTCAGCGGCATCGCTGTTACGCGAAATGCCGTCTGGCATGACCTCATTGTCGAGTGCCCCAATGCGGCGGATGACCTTGGAGGGCCCAAAATAACGGCGTGAAAGCTACTCAGTAGGTCTTCGTCAGCGTATCGGTATCAATACCCAAACAGGGTCACCAGTCTAGTTTTCCACCTATCGGCGTCGAAGATTGTAATGCCGGCTATTGATCCTCCGCTGATTCTTGATGCGCAGATGAGCGAGTTGTCGGGTTACTTCAGCTCGTTGGAGATAGGTGGCGACATCCACATTTTCTTCATCGGTGACGTGCGGCACCATAGCGTAGAGAGTCGTCGTCTGGGTCCTTCCTTAAACCAGCTTGAACGCCGTTATCTGTGTTGTTTCTTGCACTGCTGTGTTGTAAGCAAAGGTGACATAACCGCTTTCCACGTCTTGCGTTCGAGATCGGCGTACATTGCTAACATGTCGGCGAGCGTCTTGTTCAGTCGTTCGGTTGGGCCATTCGTCTGCAGGTCGTAGACAGTGGTCCTACGGTGATTTGTCTAGCAGTAAAGCAGGATGGCTTGAGTAAGCTGAGCAGTAAAATCAATTCCTTTGTCAGTAGCGAGAATCTCTGGCGTATCACATCGCAGCACTATGTGCTAAAGAAAATTTTTGGCTACCTCGGCCGTACTACCCTTTAGGCAGAGTTTTCTTTTCGGCTTAGCGGGTAGGGCAATCTGTGGCTACGACGATCCACTTATTTCCAGGTATCGACGTCGGAAAGAGCCCCTGCAAATCCATCCCGATCTGCTGAAATGGTCTGCAAGGAGGCTCGATCGGCTGTAGCAATCCCGCCAGCTTTGTCGGTGGTGTCTTGCGTCGCTCGCGGTCTCGACATGTCTAGACGTAACGACCGACGTTAGCGGTCAGGCGCGGCCAGTAATGCCTTCCCTGTATCCTCGACAGCGTCCGGTAGAAACCGAGTTACTCAGCAGTCGGATCGTCATGTAGGGCATGCAGTACTTGAGGACGTAGTGCTGAGGAAACAACAACGAAGTTGACGCGGACTGGTGAGTTATTCTTTACGAGTAGCTCATTTTAAAGCTAAAACGAAGACAACCCTCGCCTAAATGGCCTAGGGAGAGCGTCGGTATTCCTTTCCGCATTCTCGACAAGGCTCTTTAGCACCGGGTCTGCTCGTTGCTGCTCAGTGAAGTCTTCCTCGCTAATTACTACAAGGAAGCCGCCGTCATTATCGTTGCCTTCCGGCGGCGGGTCAATGGGGGCGCGTGCAACGCAATCGGCATCAGATTGTTTTTGTCCGGACATGTAAATTACAGTCATGTCGTATTCTTGCAGTTCGAGGTCCACCGCGTCAGACGTCCTCAAAGGTCCTTTAATTTCGCTAACCAATAACACGCGTGATGGTCGCTGACGACCTTGAACGGCCTGCCGTATACGTAAGGGCGGCATTTCGCTGTTGCCCAAATGATGGCGAGGCATTCCGTTTCGGGCGTAGAATAATTGCATTGCGCTTTCTACAGCGACCGGCTAGCATAAGCTATCCCCCGTTCAAGTCCGTCTTTCCTCTGGACTAGGACGGCCCCGAGCCATGGGCTACTGGCGTCCGTGTGGATTTCGGTATAGGCGTCCTCGTCGAAGTGTGCAATTACCGGTGGCGACTGCATGCGTAGTTTGAGTTCCTGAAATGCGTCGGCCTGCGGCGTTTCCCACTGCTATTCGACATTGCATTTAGTTAGATACGCCTATGCCTCAGCGATGCGTGAATGGACTTTGATAAAACCTCTGTAGTAGGCACACATGCCAAGAAATCTACTCACTGCCTTCTTGTCGATCGGCTGCTGGAACTTTGCGATGGCAGATTTCGTCTGCGGGTCAGGGCGGACTCCTTATTTGATGATGACATGGCACAAGCACAGAAGCTCATCGTAAGCGAAGCGGCACTTCTGCGGCTTCAGAGTGAGCCCCGATAACTTGATTGCTTCCTGTTCTCTCGCAAGCCGTCTAAGGTGATCATCGAAATTTCCCCACGAAGACAACGACATCGTCCAAGTAAAAAAGAAAGGTCTGTCACTTCAATACTGCTATCACCGTGTCCATCACGCGCTGATACGTTGCAGGCGAAGAGCACCACCCGAGTGGCATGACCTTGAATTCGTAGAGGCCGTCTGGCGTGATGAAGGTGGTATTTTCGTGATCTCTCTCGCCGACTTCTATTTGTCAGTATCCGAAGTTGAGATCCTTCGACGAGAAGTATTTAGCGTTGTAGAGCCGACCAAATGCGTCGTCCATCCATCGGAGGGAGTATACGTCCTCAAGGATCTTGTTTAGTCAATGATCATCAACGCAGAAACGTAGGGTTCCTTGCATTTTCTTCACCAAGAGAACAGGAGATGCCCGCGGGTTTTTCGACAGCTGGATGATGTCGTCGCGCAGCATTTCGTTGGCTTGTTGGATCATAGCTTCAGGTTCTCGTGTCGGAACGCGGTAAGGCCTCTGGCGGAGTGGTGTTGCACACTCTTCGATTATTATGCGATGATTTTCCACTGATGTTTGCGAATCCTCGATGACGTCGAAAACAAGTCCTTGTATCGTCAGAGAAGACTTCCGAGCTGTTGCTGCTTACCCACGGGGAGACTTGAACTTTTGTCGAAATCTCATTCGGGAGCTATGGTCGTCAGGGTGAATGGGGCAGAATCCGAGAGGACAAACGCATTGCCGGTTTACACACTTTCCTCGATGTATGCGATCGTTGTGCCATTGTTGACGTGCATGAACCCCTGGCTGAGGTCTTCAGCACGACTTTCGCTTTTCCTCCATGCAGTTGAGTGATTCCTTTCGCGACGCAAATTTTACGATCTAGCAGTAGACGTTGACCACCCTCGATGAAACCTTCTTCTATGTCTCCGAGCGTTTCGCTGCCGACAGAAATAACAATGCTGGAGCGAGGCGGGATGCTCACTCGATCTTCGGGCACTCTAAAGGCGTGGGGACTATCAGAGCTGTCCGGTCGTATCGCTTGACCTTCTGACAGCGTTATCGACTTCTACTTCAGGTCGATGATTGCGCCGTGCTGGTTAACGAAATCCATGTCGAGAATGACGCCTAGTGAACACTGTTCTAGGATAACGAAGGTGGCAAAGTAAGCCCGGTCATGAACGGCAATTATTGCCGTGCACATTCTAGTCGGCGTTATTAGGTGTCCTCCAACGGTCCAAATTTGAGGGCCTTCCCAGGCAATATTAACTTCAGCTGGCTGGCGATGGGTCCTCTCAGGATGGAATAATCACTTCCTGTGTCTAGCAAGGTGGCGACTGCGTGGCCATCGAGAAGCACGTCGAGGAAGGCGGTTCTTTGAATTTCATTGCAGTTAGGCCTTAGCTTCGGATAACGCTGCATCGTGTTGACCTGAAGCTGTAACGTCATGTCGTCAGGTCGTCTTTCGTTGGCGCATTCTCTGCTTCCAGACTTCATCGTAATGGCGGCGTCTGGTTGATATGTCGTCGAAGCAGGCTTTTCGGCGTCTTCGTCGGCGGCGAAGAATTTTCGTCAGTTCGACGAACAGCAGCCGCACCTCCATCGGCTGCTACATTTAGTTTTCTGGATATGGGCTTGCGGACCGGCCCCCGGCTGCGCTACTGTACGATCGGCTTTGCATAGACAGGTAGCGGCTTAGTGAAGGCGAATGAGACGGTCGTCGTAGTCTCCACTGCGTGGCGGCGAGGTAGTCAACGACATCGCGAGGCCGTTCCCCTTCCTGCGGGCATGGCGTTGACGGCGAACCCTCGCAGTCTCTAGTCACGGTATTGGCATCGGCGGTAGCCGCGGCCTGCTTCCGCCGCGGCCTGCTTCCGCCGCAGTGACCACCGCCCGTCGCACAACGGGCGTTGGTCGGGGGCACGCCACGCATTTTTCTTCGTTGTGTAGCGGCACATGGCACCTGGCACCATACTTAAATTGAGGACGACGCAACGAGCTATGAAAAGAAGAATGATTTGTGTAACGTTAAGGGATAAGAAAACAGCAGATTGGATGAGGGAACGAACGCGAGTTAATGACATCTTAGTTGAAGTCAGGAAAAAGAAATGGGCATGGGCAGGAGATGTAATGAGGAGGGAAGATAACCGATGGTCATTAAGGGTTACGGACTGGATCCCAAGGGAAGGGAAGCGTAGCAGGGGGCGGCAGAAAGTTAGATGGGCGGATGAGATTGAGAAGTTTGCAGAGACGACATGGCCACAATTAGTACATGTGGCCGGGGTAGTTGGAGAAGTATGGGAGAGGCCTTTGCCCTGCAGTGGGCTTAACCAGGCTGATGATGATGAAGATGATGATGATAGTGATGAGGATGATGACATGGCACCTGACGGGAGAGCTGGTGGTGGCGGCGGCGGACGGCAGAACCGTGGCGTTACAGATCCCTGGCGCGAGTGCGGAGGGGGACTTTGACGGTGGGCGACGGCGACGTAGGCTTTCGCTTCCGGCACTGAAGGGGGCAATTCGGGCTGCACTTCAGAAACGTCCAGTGACCAAGGACGCATGATGTTGCGACGACGGTAACATCTTGCGCAGTTCTTCGCCTACAATTGCCCTGATGGTGTATTGTAGGTCACCGGAGCCCAGTGACTGGATTGCGTACAGCTGCATGAGTAATTGGTGGTTATATTGCGTAGTGCGCATTTCCAGATTTCTCGCAATCGTTGTTGCCTCTGCCAATAAGTTAGCTATGGTCTTCGGTGAGTTGCAGATCAGTCCTGTGAAAAGTTTCTGCTTTAAGTCTTGCATCAAGAAGCGGGCTTTTCTCTCCTCGGACATTTCCGGGACGGGGTGCCGGAAAAGACGGGTCATCCCTTCCGTGAAGATGGCGAAGGTCTCATTGGCTAGTTACCTTGGACTTCCAGCAGAACTTGGGCCTTCTATTTTCGGACAACGCTCGTGAAGGTCCTCATGTAGTTATTGCGGAACAGGTCCCACGTTGTAAGCGTGGTCTCCCGGTTCTTGAACCAAGTCTTCTCGGTATCTTTGAAGGAGAAGTACGCATGGCGTAGCTTTTCCTCAGAGGCCCAGTTATTGAAGGTTGAGATCTCGAAGGTTTCGAGCCACGCTTTCGGATCCTTCGACGAAGCGGCACGGAAGGTAGGAGGCTCCCTGGGTTGCTTAAGCACGATGCGGGACGCTAGGACTGCCATTGTGGTTGTTGAGCCGGCCATGGTCTTCCTGGTCGTATCAGGCACAAGTCCGTATCTGGGCGCTGTCTTTGCAGTCTGCGGATAGCTTGCTGGTCTTGGGCGACGTTGGGAACCCGCCATGATTTCTTAGTGACTGTGGTGTTGGGCTGTGAAACCCGAGGTCACTGTATTCAATCCCGGCCGCGGCTGCTGCATTTCAATGGGGCGAAATGCGAAAATATCCGTGTACTTAGATCTAAGTGGATCTTAAAGAGCCCCAGGTTATCCAAAGCACTGGAATCCCCCCCCCCCCCTGCAGCGTGCCTCATCAACATATTGTGGTTTTGGCACATAAAAACACATAATTAAATTTTTTGGACGACGTTGGTGTTGTCTTCGGGGTTCGGGCTTCGTTCGCGGCTTTGCGGGGGTGTTCGGTACATGAACGCATTAGCACCTACACCAGGTGTAACGTCATAATGATGGTGAAGAAGGCAGCAAAATTGCAATTCACGAAACTGGCGTTTTATTGGGCGAACCTGTGCCCTCAAAAGCAGGCTACACTCAAAGAACAACGATAGCGGCGAACACGGACGGCGATCGTCGAAAATATGATCTTCGGTCAAACACGCCGACTTTTGCACATGCGTCATCGTAGGTTCCAAAGTAATTGCTGGTTTCCGCATTTCGTTCAGAAAATTCTACTGAACTCGCGTCGCACATGAAATTATATTGCACAAGCTTCGGTGACAACAGACAACGGGCCGAAACACCGATAACATTCGAAAAACTTCCGATACGTATGGGCCTTTGTAGCGCTGAGCGATAGCAGTTGTTAGACGAGCATACGCAGTCATCTGAAAAATATAAACAAGTACACCTGTCATCATTTTATGGCAAATAAACCGCGCCAACGCAAGTAAACTACGCCAAGCCCAAGTGACGACGAACAGAACGCATTAATATAACTATAAGATCTGCCAGGTCCACTCGTTCTTCAAATAAACCCCTATTAGAATCATACATGCAGCCCTGGTTTAGGTTCTCGAGAATTAACAAAATAAAGAAAACGAGACTTCAGTGCGTATATTACCCCGTCTTTTTTATTTCACTTCACGATAAACCCAAGGTTATTGTTATACTGAGAGCGTTTCAAGCGCAGCAATAATGGCGTTAATCACGAATTCAAACGAGTCAAACAAAACCCATTCGAAAAAAAGGGGACTATTGATAACATTTTCTATCACAAAGGGAATCAGATTACCTCCACGTGCTTTTCCAGATTAATAATGGTGTAGTTGTGATCTTTGGTTATGAACATGAGCCGGCGGTAATCGATAAAAGGCCTGGGGCTTTTCCTAAGAGCCACAAGCAGAATTGGCGGTGAGGTGTACTCAATCTCGCTGAGAACGATTAACCCTAGCTTAAATCTGCTATCGATCTCGGTTGTCAAAATTCGCCTCTACCTAGGTGAAAACCAGCACGGCCTCTACCATATTGGGCCATCCAATATCATGTTCTAGCAAGCAGGTTCCCACCTGGCCGACCGAAAAATCGACTTCGCTGTCACCAATGAGCTCTCGCAGCCCGCTTCGCTGGCGTGTATGTAAATCTGCGTCTGCACCTATGTCCGCGTGAACCTACGAAAATGGAAGTTCCGTTCGCGCCATTGGATAAGCAAATTCTGTTTACGCTTCGGGCTCACTTATTGCGATGAACAATGGCTTCGCGCTCTCGATACGGCTTCATTAGGCTTGTATGGTAGATCCTCAGTTCTTTACGTCTGTCCGATATTTTGATGCCATAGTTCCCGTCTGAAAGCATCTCCACGACCTACGCAGCTCCTTCCGAAACAAATTCTAGCTTGTGTTTTTTGAACGCCGTCAGCAAAAGCAGCTTAACGCCTACAGTGAAAGTTCGCTTCCGAGCGTTCCTATCTTAGCTTTAGCGTTCCTGATTCATAGATGAAATACCCAGCCGTTGCCATTCCCGTTCAAGGATCGAGCTGTGTATCTTGAGGGAAGAACGAGCTGATCGTACTGTACTCCCTTCGTGTGCTTGTAGTGTCGGTACGAAAGACCACCGCGGCGCTGAAAAGGGGTGTTCTTCCTGGCTATCCCCATTTTTCATGTTCTTTCATCTTACCGAGGGATACATCGCTCTTGTTTCGCCGTGATTCCCTGGTTGTCAGCCTTCAGTAGTCCTATAAAAGCTACTGAATTTGGCAGCACCAAATTAGTCTAATTTCTCTGCTAGCCCTTGGTGCGGTATTCCCACTGAACATAATTCCTTGTCGCTAGCGCTGTCTGCGCCGCTTTCACTAGCGATGTGCTGTGCTTCCTGAGTCTCTATGTCATAAGACATATGTTTGATTCGTTGCGGTTCTATATCTCCGCCGCCATCTCCCCAATCTTGGAACAAGTGAGAGCTTCGACTGTAGCTGGCCGAAACTCGGGACCTGCTTGTTCAACAGCATCTACGGGGCATTTGAAGATAAGCAAGGATAATATTTGGACAGATTTTGCGATACTGTGACTTCAGTCAGCAATAGTACGAACGGCCCCTCAATCTTCACGCTGCCTATGCGCAAGCAAACACTATTCTCCTCATCTATCTGCCGGATCCACGCACATATTCCGGTTAAATCCTCAGGTTTCAAAAACGCAGGGTGGACAATCTCTATTATCGCAGCTTAGTACCTAAGTACCTCACATGGCATTCCATTCACTGCTAGGTCGCGAAGGCAGGGTTCTAAGAGGGCGAAGTTGTCGTCGTCGCTATTCGCGAGAAAAAAAAATTCTTGGATTCCGACAGCTGATCGAAAGGTGTCCAGGTTCCTTGTAACGGAAAGAGGCGACCGGTTTTCTAGCTTCAAACGCTATTCTGTTTTTATTACGTATTTCGCTGCGGTGTTATTCTGGCTTGAATTATCTCTCGGCGCGTCCTTTGTCCCGCCTCCAGCTTTCTCGTTATGAAATGGGCGCCCGTTTTCCTCTTTGCTGAACTTAGTGAACGACAGTTTGCATGTTTTCTCGTATTCGCCACGTGCGGCGAATTCATCTGCTAGCATAGCAGCACGTTGGAAAGCTGTTTAATTCGACCTATCTTGAATCCATAGGTGTCTTCGCTCAAAGACGCATAGAGCTGCTCAATGCCAATTAGCTCAACAACCTTGTCCGGACAACCGAACGCGTCTTCTCCTTTTAGCCGCTCAATTGGCTTTCAATGTTAAAGTAAAACCTTGAGAAGACTCTCCTCGTGTTCAAGCTGCCTCCCGAGTACGACGCCGGAAAGCCTCTGCTGAGAGCCGATATTTCTTTCGCAACGCAGCTTTTTCTTTCCGATAGTCATCTGCATCGTCAATCGCTAGCTCTGCATTTAGTCGGTTGCATCGCCAGCAAGAGCGATCCGAATCTGTTATTGCCAACTTTCCAGTGCCAACCCGGTTTTTTGAAGGTTCGTTCAAAATAAAGGAGAACAATACCATGTCGTTGTTCACCTTTTACGAGGCATAAGGTCCCTTACTTTTACTTCTGCGCTTCCCGTGAACATCTTTAATTTACTGCGAGGTTATTTTCAGATTGCCTGACCAGATCCTACGCCACATCCAGTTCATTAAGCGTTACTTTTTGAAGTCTCTGTTCATCTTGTTCAATTCATTCCCCAGCTTTCTCTTCTTCATTTATTACGATATGATTTGAATTCTGTGAGCAAGGCAACATCACGTGATTGAACGAATCTATGGTAAATTTTATTTTTGCCTTTTATTCTTTTATGCGAGCTGTTTGTAATCCAAGGCTTGCGTGTTCTTTTGCTTCGTTTTGTGCTATGTATCAAAGGGAAATGTTTTTCATAGCAGGCTATGATTTTCTTTGGAAAGATACGGTAGGCCTGATCGGGATCACTTTCGGCGTAAGCATTGTCCCATGCTATCAGTTCAGTATCAGAATAAAAATTATTGAGCGAAGAGGAGTTAATTTTGCGATAACATGGGTTGCTATTTCTTGTGCTTTTTGGGAGCTACTGGTATAAACGTGAAAATCGGGAGATGATCACTGATATGAAGGGAAAAAACACCTGTTAAGTACTGGTCGCAAGGAAGGCTGGCGATACTGATATCAAGAAGTGTGGCGCTAGTTCTAGTAATACGCGTAGGTAACGTAATCAGATTTGCGCAGGCAAAAGTACGGAGGATGTTTTGAAAATGTTCACTCGATGCGTCACCACTGAGAATATTGATGTTCACATCGCCCATTAATAAAAAGGATGTGCGCATTGAGTGTAGAATAGGCAGCAAAGTTTCCATGAACTCAAAGAATTCGGACTTAAGTGCTAATGGTGGCCTATAATCTGCTGCAATAACAACATTCGTAAGTCTTACTGCTAGACACTCTACATTGGCTGTAATACAAGTTAGTTCATCAACAACATCACAAGCAATACAATTTTTATGTACAGAGATATACCTCCTCCACGGTTAGTGGACCGCGTAATTCCGTGATAATTATATCCTGGTATATTTGGTGGGTTTTCGTTTGCAGAAAGCCAGGATTCTGTGAACAATATGGCATCAAATTTTAGCGATAGGCTATTGAAAAACATGCATAAGCTGTTCATTTTATTTTTAATGCTACGAGCGTTTAAATGGAATGCACTGAAGCAAGTAGACGACACGTCAGTGTTGCAGTTTTCAATGTCATAGTATCTACATTCCGCCATGGCAGCCATGACTGTTAGGTTATACCCAACACACAAATGTTATATCAATGCCAACCTTAACGTTGCGTTTTATCCAGATCTTCTCGGCAGGCAATCTTTAACATGTCTAATGATTCTGATTTCCTTGCGAAGGTTTTTCCGCCATGCCTCCAAACGAATTTCCATCCTACTTCTTGCTTTTTTTTGCATTTGCGGCTCCCAGTAACTGCTTGTCCTGCCTTGTTAGGTGCTCGTTGACATATATAGGGCCAGTTGCCCTAAAGCCAAGTACTGTCGTAGACAGGCGTGCCTCCTTCGCCTTGGCCAGCATAGCATTTCGCTTGTCCCACCGCACAAAACGTACCACAATGTTCTTTGCGCCAGTCTTATTTGTTCCAACTCTGTGCAAATGTCAACCTCATCACGTGCCAACGGCTCACCCACGGCTACACAAATCTTTTGGACAGTGTCAAAAGGCTCTCCCTCATCAGGCACACCTTTAATTTCAAGGTTGTTCGCCCATGAGTACTGCTCCAATTCTTCAATTTTCGTCTGTAGTTGTTTATTTTCAGCAGCGAGTCTTTCGTTGCTGTTTTGCGTTGCGACAAGTTATTCACGTAAAGTCTTCATTTCCAAGGTGAGCGCATTGACACTGTCACAGCTTTCACTGCAATGTTCCACACTTTGTTTGAAGGAACGAAGTTCAGCACGGATTTCACCTTTGAAATCCTCGAATGCTTTACCCAGATCCCTCCCGCTTGCCATGACAAAATATTCAACGGAAACAATGTTACTCCTATTTGGCTGAAGTGCATGCAGCAACAATGGCAGGACTTGAAAAGGTAATACGATCTTACCTCTACAGAAAATTGACTGGTGAGTGTTGTTGAACCAACACGCACTGCTGCCAAGCTGGAGGAAATACGCAGGGCAGTCAGTATATGTAGGCAGCGTCCAGTAGCTTGGTGGGTCACAGCGCAGGCGCGGGGACGTCGATGTACACTAGCTGATACTGGGGGATAGCAGTGCAGAGATAGCGGACGAAAACGGCGCCTGCCCTCGTCAGGTAACTGCCTTCCTTGCCCAGTTTCAGCCACGCAAAAGCCAATGGATCGCACCGAGCAAGAGTGCACCTGTAAAGAAAATTGACTGGTGAGTGTTGTAGAACCCACACGCACTGCTGCCAAATCTTCTGCCTCATCAGCCTAGTATGAACGAGAGATAGAGAGAATATTTTTATTAGTTAGAAAAGAAACTTGTACATATAATTAAAGGCGACCCCTGTGGTTCTTCCAGCCAAGTGCCTAGATTAAGTTAATTGTTTCGCTACTTAATAAGTAGACCAACAAGATATCGTATAAGGCTTTACGGTGGGCAGGGGTTCCTCTTGGAAGGATCTAGTCGGTTAGTGCACCGACTAAGCTTTGTAGCCTGGCAAGGCAGATTCCACGCAGTGAGGATAGGCCAGAACATGTTCATAGCAGATGGCAGAGCTGTGGCTGGTTTACCCGTGTCGCAAATTCCGAATTCCAGCGGCTTCTAAAGTTATTGGGCTCTGAAAACAGCCGCGACTGCCGCACTGGTGCACACGCGGTGGAGCGCCGCGCATTCCCGGCTAGAAGCACAGGAGGGAGCTGCAGGTGAGTATGAACAGCGTCTAAACCTTCTGCCTATGGAGCTGCAACAGAAGTGCGGCAAGGAGAATGGGTGTGTGGGCAAATATGCTTCCCGTGCGAACGCGTCCGCTCGCTCATTCGCTACTGCGCCCATATGGTTCGGTGTGCAAGAAATGTACACCTCAATTCTAATGTGCCACATAACCGTCACTTCTTCGTCGATGGTGGTTGCCAGCTGGTGTGCGTCAATCTCGCTTAGTTCGCACACGGCGCTTTGCGCGTCTCTGTACACATGTAGGAGGCTGTGATGCTCGAGGTTACATTTTTTGGATGCTTCGACAACCTCTAGAATCACTTCTGCTGTGCACCGGTCGTTCTTAATAGCGTGCTATAGGCAGTTGTTGTCTTGTTGCTACCGTCGTGGTTCATTCAGGCAGTACTGGCGCAATTCTGTGAAACAGCAGCACTCATGTAAATGCAGTAATCTCTACTATCGTGAATGATGGCTCTGCAGAAACGGTAAAGCCTCGAACTATGTTCATTTTCTCCCACGCTGATTGTGAGGCGATGAACAATGGCTGCCATCACTGGCAGCCATGGCGCCGAAGTTGTTGGGAGAATAGGACCTTGTGGATTCTGACCAACCTGTGCTGTATTGTTTCTCCTCAATACGTATAGCAGCTAGTCGCCACACCGGGTTGCGTCCTGCGTCATCGCCCCAGTTCTTCAAGCGCGCTGAATTGTGCCTCGCAATAAAGTACGCAGTTTGGAACAAGCTCCGACAAACCGTACGCTATGCTTATATTTTGACAATGAGTTGTTTCGAGGTGCCAATGCATCGTTGCCGTGGTTCGTGTGTAATAGCAGAGTTCGTTGTGCACAAAGAAACCGATATGTGTACGTCATATAAACATAGCGATATGAATACGAAATGGATAATGAAAGCAGCTCCCATCCCATCATAGGTGATCATGAGTAGGGTATTTCGTGTGGACGCCCGCTTTTACTTGTGAATATGTAAAAAATCTTAATTTTATATTGTGTGCACAAATAATAAACTCTTTTTTGTGTATGAATAAAACCGAGTTGAAAGTTGGTGCTTGTCTTGTGACATTCTCCGTCTTTGTATCGTGCCTGTAGTACTGTTAAAGATGCTCTATTTATTAACCTATTTTAAAGCCACTTATAGATATTCAATAAGCTGGCTTTTGTAGGATTTGTAATATGAAGAAATGTCTTCATCTTCTCGAGGCTTAATCTATTATATAAGAACATGTATCGATGTTGTGAAATTATGAAACTATGGCTTGACTGTTATCAGTGACGGTCGTCCACCCGTTTGGTTACAATGAGTCCAAAGTGACAGGATGGTGCCTAGCAACAAGAACATCAACAGTATTTCTATCTCGTAAATATCCCACTCTAGAAGCGTCACACGAAAACGCCTTACATTTCAAGTCTAGCAATGCCTCATATCCAATGCCGTCGTCCATCATCACGATCTACGGTATTGTGGAAAATTTCCCTATTTCGGCATCGATGCCGTTGCAGTTGTGCGAGGGAGCAGCTCTCACTGAGACGCTCCTTTTGGACATCAAGACTTAAGCTTATTGATCTGCCCTGCCACACGTAAATAACAGCCTCCAATGTCGAACTACGTTTATATATCCAAGGCCGTGACGCATCAAGACGCGGTACGTTGTCATGCCGGTAATTAAAATAAAAGTGCGACATTTGTATTTGATTCACGCGTTATGCGTGAAGCCCAATACAACTGCCCTAGTCCAAGTACTCAGGTAATTGAGCGCAATCTTCACGCCGTGGCATAGTATTTGCGCATGGAGGCGCTGTTTTCTGAACACTCAAAACTCTGCCAACTTGCGAGCTGTTCATTTAAGGCCAGGAATAGAAGCTCGGCGTGGCAACTGTGTTTGAGATGGATAATGATTGGGTCCCTCAATAGTATAAATTCAAGGTTTTTAGGTGCCGAAACCGCGATTTGTTTTGTGGCACGCCGTAACAAAGTAATTTAGACCATCCGGGGTTCTTTAATGTGCACCTAAGTCTAAGTGCACGAGCGCTTTTTTGCATTGGTCCTTTATCGGACAACAACGCTGGGAACATCGCTTTCAACAACAGCAGCTGCGAGCGAACCCTCTACCTTTTAATGGGCAGCACAATATCTAGCCAGTGAGCTACTGCGGCGGCCCCTCTTGCCATTCAATATTACGTCCGCGACACGCGCACGATTCAACCCGCCTGCAACCCCTATGCGCCGCGACACAGCCACCGCATGATGATGATGATATTTACCTCTATTGGCATCCCCTTCGGAACGGGCACCGAGAAAAAGTCACCTCACCTGCTTGAGCTAACCAGCATTATACGTGCATAGCAGTCTAGCACTCTGCCTATCTCTCCTTGATCACTTCACTCACTCATTAAGGGCCCTGTATCTGTAGTGTTAGTATGGACGTAAGCATTCTTGTTCTATCAATCTCTTTCCTGCTTTTTTCCCACCAATATTCCAAATCCCTTTCATATCTGGACTCTTGATCAGTAAAAGCTTCCATGCGCTTCGAATCCCAGCACTTCAGGAAAGTGCACGTTTCTCATTGGTCTTGCTAGGTGAATATCTCGCATTCCATTACAATGTGCTAAATGGGTTGCAGAATTTTCCTGCTGCATACCCATACCCCACCCTGTTTCTATTATGTGCACCGGTACGATATTGTAGGTAGCCAGCTCAGGCCTCAAATAGCAAGACACTGCCCTTTGCGTCATCATGGAGATTTTCACTCCTGATTTCTGTCTTGCCGTTCTTGTAAATAACCATTAACTTTCCTGTCTTTCCTGTTTCCATCATTTGCATCCGGTTTACCGTATGGGCATGTCTCACTTTCGTTTTGATGGCTTCGGGCTGTATACTTCCACATTTAATTACCACGCTTTCGAGGTACATATATCTGTGCATTTAAGCCACTCATTTCTTTTCATCTATGCACATTATGCCTTCT
Organism: Dermacentor variabilis; assembly: GCF_050947875.1. Classification (NCBI taxonomy): domain Eukaryota; kingdom Metazoa; phylum Arthropoda; class Arachnida; order Ixodida; family Ixodidae; genus Dermacentor; species Dermacentor variabilis. The sequence goes on from NC_134570.1 coordinate 104,449,493, forward strand.
CCACAATTGATTTTGTTCTGTGCTTATCTTATATTAGGGAAAGGGTAACCAATATCCCCTGCACTGCCTCATTTGTGGTTTAGGCTGGGCCCCCAAAGCCAATCGGCCAACCATCATTTGCTTAACTTCCAACCCCGACAATATCTCTGGTTTTAAGCACAAAATGTGCTCTTCCACTATTAGAGCTGACGCCATTGATGCTGCCCGAATTTTCCATCTCACATTTATCGTAGCCCTAGAGTGCTCCGGGTTTCCGTATTCATCCATGTTCATCCTCAGAGTATCTAGGCGGGAGTTTGAGTAGGAATTTCCTTTCTTAATGCACAAAACCAAGTGACTTCAATTGCTTGACTATGGGTATGACTAGCAGTTCAATTGCTACTGTGTCATTCTCGCTCGTGTTTTCACTGAAGCTTATAATTACTGGCTTCTCTGTGGCAAAAAAATATCGCCTCGTTGCCCCTCACGTCCTTAGCGCAAGCTTCAGTCCCCAAGTTAAATTTTAATGGGAATTTCATGACGAATAAAAAAAAAACCATTGAATGACTCTACTTCAGCGCATGAGGTCTATAGTACAGCACACACTGAATATGAGGAAACTGCGAAGGAAAGCTGCCACATCTGGAGTTCTTGTAGAGAGATAGAAGAGAGAGGAAAGGCAGGGAGGTCAAGGTGGGTGGCAGGTTCAGTTTCTACCCTACGGTGTGGGCGAATATTTAGTTTCACCCGTGCACGGGAGACATCAAGCACGAAACAGCTGTTTCTTACAGTTTCATACATGTTTCTACGTATTCAGTGGCGGTGTGCTAGGCTCAGCATTAGGTCCAGTCCCTTTTTGAGCAGCCGTAGTCAGTTTATGGTAATTTGTCCACTTGAGAAATCAACGCATAAAGAGAGAGGAACGCCATGCAGACAGATGTAAATATTACCTACCAAATTATCTTGAGAGCAAATTTATCACTAGGTCCCGCTCTTCATGTGTTCGTAGTAAACAGCGTCTCATTCTCTCAACATCGCAGCTCATGGCTCTTTCAGTTGATGGCGTGGTCTTTACCAGTCGCTGCATATCTTCTCAAATTACTGCGAGTAGTCGCGGTCCATATTGCCGTAGTTATAAAAAAATTACCGTGTGTTCAGACAACAGCAGTTAACTATCCACATTACAAACCCTGGATAGCATAATATCTTCAGGCTCCTTCATGGAATGGAAAACAGGCCCAGAAAAATGTCGCTGGCTGTTAGTTAATAGGTCCAACCAACCCAAGGCATACCGAAAAACACCGCTTTCTATACTCGGTTCAATGAAGCTTGCACTAGAGAAATCCATGACCTTGCATTTAGCCCACGGGGACAAAAACATTCATTACGGTTGACAAAAGAAGAGCGAACATGTTTTATCTTTTCATCTATCGCCGTCATTCTCCTGTTACCGCTTTCATGTTGGTTTCTTTTGCTTGTTGTCCGGCGCTTGGCTCTCACTTTTCCTTTTCCCCGCGTTCATTTCTTGTTTGGCGTAATTCCAGTTATGCATCCGTCATGTGGCTTCTCCACGAATAGAATAAACACAGCTTCACGAGGCACTTTAGACCAGCTTGATAATCCGATTTCGCGTTTGTTACCGGCAGCCGCCGTCGTATTACGTTGACGCAAGCAAAAGGAAGAATGGCTCAGGGTAGACAAGGCCTCATAGGCAAAAATAGGTCCACGCAGCGAAGCAGCGGTACGCCCCTTTGCCGTGTTTCATCTAGGCGAGACCTTGCAAACCTGTTTTGCCTCTCTTTAGGACGCGCGATAATTATAAACAGGAACAAACTAACACGGTTGTAATTTCTACGCACAAGATAAACATCGGCGTTTGAGAATTCTTTTATTCTTTGGGGGATTCGTACGAGCGGTTCTTGCTACTTCCGTAAATATTGTATACAATCTATGCAAACATGTTATCCACTGGATCGAATGCGCTAACTTTGGTACGATGCTAAGCACCTTTGTTTACTTGGTAATTTACTTTGTTGAAATTTACTTTTTTTGCTTGGTAATTACTTTGGTTACATGGCAATTCGCAACATCGACACTGTTTTTTTACGCGCAATTTAACATTTCACAGTTTACGTATGCGTGACGTAAAAGAGTTGAGCAGTCTGCCCTAACGTGCCTGTCTTGGAAGCGACCAGGAATGCTAAACACCCGACAGATTCATAAAATCTAGCCCCGCGTCTATACACCACAGCCATTTTTGCTTGATGGTAGGCGCAAGTTACAGCCAAATACCAGATGCTGTTTCTATGCTTTCCGACCCTTTATATAAATTGCTGGTTTGATGGCACCACCAAATTAATTGAACTGTTGAATATAGGGCACCATTAATGAAAAAGTACCAAACATTCATCAAATATTCCTGTCTAGCGTGATTCTCAATATAAGCACGGCTTCATTTAGTCCTTCAAAATGAAATGCATTGTGCAAACAGTAACAAATAATATTATCTGCAGTGAGCAGAACATGACAAATTTTTCTCACAGTAGATAACTGATGTAAAGGAAGGCTCACAATGCGTCCGAATGATTGATTATTATAAGCATGAAGGTGCATTGACGTACTAACTTCAAGCAGCGAGCAAACACAACATAACATCATAGTAGATCGCTAGAGGGGCCGAGGCGTACCCAAACGCCCAGGACTGGGCATTGTACTGCATTTTGTTAGCGGTGCTTGGCCATGCCCGGGCCTCTTCTACTCAAAGCTAATTTCCTGCGTTTTACGTGCCTGAAGTACGACCTGGTTATGAGGCATGTCGTAGTGGGGGCTCCGTTATGATTTCGACTGCGTGGCATTCTTTAAAGTGCAGCAAATGCACTATAAACCAGTATTTTGGTGTACCGCTCACGTGCGTCAGGAGTACGAACACATTGGAATGCGGCTCTCGTGGCCGGGATCAAAACCGTAAGCTCGAACCCAGGAGCACAACGCCATCAACACTAGACTCCCGCAGTGGGTGGCCTGATGGGCTGGAGCATGCGCCAGTGACGTGGTTTCATGCAATGAGGAGCCTGTCGAGACTTAGAGCACAGACGGACGTGCTTGATGTAGATCAAAGGTATTTTGTGCAGTTATAAAGGACAAGTGTGGAAAAACTGGCGCTAGAAAGCTAATAAAGTGAGGAAACAGTTATCTTGAGGCACTCATCTGCAACACTCATCCTGAGGCAATTCTGTGTAGCTTGTGACCTGAACGGGCACCGCTGTGCCAGGACTTGGGAGTGAGCGTCCCATTCACAGTGCGTACGAGCACGGACGCGTCGGGCGTTAGCCAGTGTCGTTGGACGCGCTTATGCTATCGTTCAAAATGTCCTTCCATCATCGTGGTATGCCTACCACAGAACCATGAGCATTATTATTTCCGTTACACTCCCAAGCTGCCGTGGCGCCTCCTGGCCAACGCGTTCATGCCTCATTGAACATCGCTGTATTCTGCAACCGGGAAACATCAAAGAACGCATCGTGTAGTTATGTTGACGCTGTTTTCTTCCGTGATGATAAGGGTGTGTACAACATATATATTGCGGGAAATTCGTAGCCGCATCACAGCATGACACAAAAAATGATGGAAAAAGTGGAGGTTGCTTTGGGGCAATTGAATGGCATCCTCTTGAGATGAAATCTCTAAGAAAATATATATTTAATACATTGGTGCACTTTTCAAACAAACACAAAACAAATCCTAAGTGGACATTTTCTTAAACGTCTCTCAGCTCGCAGTGTAGTGGCACTAACATTCTACAGCCACCAGTTTCCTGGGACCATGCCTTCTATGTGGTATCATGTGAAGAGCCCAGTACGAACATACATCCATCACTTGTGCCGCTGCCTTTCACATACAAGGTGAATGCTTCACTACATTGCTTGAATGTCCCAAGCTTATCATGTGGGGAACTCCAGAGAGGGTACCTTCGTTACCTGCTGAGTGAATGACCGCATTGCTGAAGTTCTTCATTGACTCACGCAGGCGACAGGCCCACTCGTTTCCATTTGAGTAATTTGCATAATCGAGGCAAGCAGAGGTTGAAACTCAAGCGTGCCAAGAAACAAACAAGCAACCAAACAATCTTAATTCTGTCATGGTCATATAATAATAATACCTGTTACAACCGAGGAACATTCTTGCGTTGTAAAATTCATCCCTTGATTAACCTACGGGACAGTTCAGCAATTTTCCTGCTAAATCTAAACATTCTAATATTTTACACCGCGTACGACCAAGAAAACTTCGAGCGTTGCAAAATTGCTCCCTTTGTTAACACACAACACTATCGAGAAACAGCCGCATTAAATTCAATTAAAGGAAGATAGAAATATATGCTCAACATATCAGAGAAATTTACCATTGATGAAAGAAATATCTGTACAACCACCTTTCTGCTCAACAATAAACAAATGAGTTAATGCTCAGGCCATGAATTGATGAGAGCCACTGTACTTTCAAAGCCAAGCCCCCGAAAGTTTCCACGAATCATAGCATCAGTTTCGAATGCCAGAAATGACACAATGGGCATCCCCACGCAGGAGCTCTTGATCCCTGGAAACTTTCAGAAACCCCGTAAAAATATGCCGTTCCTTTTAGATTTTATCCCACTTCTAACGTTTTATGGGTGCATTTAATGATTTATACTGCTTTTCTTTCTCCAACCTATAAGGTGAATTACATCTGCAGGAACTTCTTTATTAGTAGATAAGTTCAATGCCTACAATATGAGGAGAGGAAAAAAAACTCGTGTGCAGTCTTTACCATGACCCCAATGGGCTACACACCTGCCCAGTGAAGGTCATACCTTGAACAACGTTTGCAATGTCATTTCCATGTACGCAGGCGACAACGCTACATGTGTGAATGGACACATCGAGATGGGTTAAAATGTTGGATTAGAGGCAGGGATGATTCCTTTTTCATGGCGTTTTCTCTGTCATCGGTTCTTTTTGTGTTTGCCACGGGGAAAAGGCTGTTGCCTTAATCAGCACAATACAAGTCAGGCTAAAGTCATAGTGGCTACAGGCGTCATTTGTGACATGAAAAGACGTGTGTTTTATATAAACTTCCTAGTTCAACAGGTCAGTATTTAGTCTTCTTTATCGCACCGGAAGTACAATATTTTGTGTATTTTTATTGTCATCATCTACTACACAATAGAAAAGAAGGCGCAACATTACAGGTGCTCGAGAATCAGTTTAAAATAGGGTATGATACGTGTTCTCAAAGATATGGATCAATCATTGTCTTGTTTTGAGGGGAAAGTTTAGGCGAAGAGAAAGTTGCGCTCGCAGAGGTAGCTTGAGTCTGCACAAGGCCACTCTGTCTGGCAAAATGCCAAGAGGAAGTCAAGCACGGAGCCGTTGGTCGGATCAGGCTCTCGGATTTTTTCATGATGGCTTCATCGACTTGTTTAGCTTGTACCGAACCGCATTGTGTACAACCCCTAATTAGGTGTCGGGCCGTTGGAGAGCACGCCACTTGGCAGTCAGAATGTTCTTGAATATTTGGGTCTATACGTCGACTCGCTTATATTTATCGCCTGTGATCGTGGTGGGTTGCGAGGTGTTATTGTGGTCAGTTCTAGTCGTCGTTTTTTGCAACGAAGCTGTTTATGGCTAAGCTTCCTTGCATTTTTCTTCTCGCAGGCTCTCGCAGGCTCTCTACTCGCAGGCTCTCCGCGTGGCCAAGAGGAGTTAGTGAACTAATTGAATTTCTGAAAGTAAAATGCCTCATAAAATCCGTTAAGTACGACTTACACAAAACGTAGAGACATGATAGCGTCGCATTGTAATCTGAATATTTGAGAAACCATAATTCTGCTACGGGAAAACTCAAACACAAACCCCTTTTCCTGCTGAGGTTTGAGGTATGTCTTAATTTAAGAGCGTTGCGGCCCGCTCGGTTCCTTGAAACACCATAAAAAAAGAGCCACAGAGCTCGTCTACGTGCATAGCTCTTGCCGCCAGCATTCCACAAAAAATGTTATGGCTACATTCGCTGCAGTTCCCGGGAAACATCAGAAAGAGTCAGGTATATTTGGCTGTTATCGCGTTCCACTTTTAAAGGTGAAGCTTAAGCATTCTTCTATGTGAGCTTACCTTTCGTCACGATGACCACTGATGAAGACAATAAATGTGTTCGTACCTTTGTTTGTTGAAAATTCTGTTCACGTCGGTGTCGTGTGCTAGACAGCTTCACCTGGTCATCCACATTCGCAGAGTAGAATGGTTCCTGATTTTTAAAGCGAAGCTTTTTTTAGCTCTTCCTTCAACTTTTCAATTGTTGCGGCTGCTATTGTTGCCTTGCACGCCGCGTCGCGGTAGTTGAAAGCTTACGGTAGTTGTACAACCTGATCCCGTTTCGACGGAGTCGGGAAACGGGTGATTAACCTTACACCTCTGCGCTCGTGACTGTTCACCTAACATGTCACGGAAGAAAATGTGTCGTTAGAAAGCATTTCTTCCTCTCATCAGTAAGGGAATGAGTGAATGAATTACACGTCTCTCTGTGTTCTGTATATTACGTAGGCAAACACACGTGGTGCAGGCAAGGTAACGTTTTACATCAGATCACGACTTTCGCATGCGTCAACACCACCCCAAATACCATCTATGCACGCGAACACCACATAAAGGTTCGCTTACATCGATTCCCACAGTGCGTTGTATCTGGATGTATTTCTTTTGATTGACTTCTCTGATGATATTAGGAAGACTGGCCACGTTCATCACCGGTTTTTCTGGAAATATTACCTTTCTAATGCATATAGCGAAAGGACCAGGAGAATTGAGCAAATAATGCTATACGCACACACGTACAACAAATTACGGACACTTAGTGTCAGCGTGCTGAAATCGATTAAGAGTGTAGTGGGTCCAAGAAGACGATTGGCACATTGCACCTGCGATGTTCAGCCAAGAAAACGAGCACTTGAAGAAAACAAAGGATAGTACGTAGAAACCATAAACCTCAAATGTATAAAAATGGGGAAATGGGGTGCAAGTACAAGGCACAAATGCAAAAACATATGTATTGATTTGATTATCGACATATGTGTACATAACTTTCATTCGCCAGTTCTATCCGGCAAGAAATAAACCTCGGGCCTGAACTTGCGGCTGAAGTGAACCCTCTGCTTACCCATGCGACTCCTATTCACTTTGTGGCGTGGACTGTTGGTACACGTGACCACATGGCGAAAGCACTGCCATGTTTAACGCGACGTTCTCTAGCAGCAACAGCTTCATTTGCGCTAGTTGGTTCACCTTGAAGGTTTTTTGAAGCAGCGCAATCGGAAGATGTCAAGGAAACAAACACAACAAGACTAGAGCTAGTCTTGTTAGCAATGACGAAAGAAGCCTTTTAAACGCGAAGCTTTTGTTCACGAACTTCGTCGCGTTTTTGTGACCGTCGGTGCTGTGACGTGGCTGTTTAGCCGAATAGGCCAACCAATTACAACGGAGGACGCGCGCATTTCACGTCACTGCCGCTGGGTTCCTTGTGCCACCACCAGATGGTGCTCACTCCCACGCATCTGCCGCAACGGTTATGCGGGTAAAAAAAAACAAAACCGGAAAAACGCCGCGACTACCCGCGATCCACATAGTTTCATTTTTGACTAGAGGGAACTGTAGCGGCAGTGTATACGGAGCTGGAAGAACGCCAGTTAAGCCAGCGTTGGAATAATATATGTTGTATGGATTTGCCTAAACTTCGTCCTTCTGGCTTTAAATGGCTTCGTAACTTTACTAACTGACCACTTTTAGGAAAGCACCGCGTTAGAAGCAAATAAGCCATATTAAAATTTTGCGGCGGCAGGATTCCAACAGAGGACCTCAAGCATAGAATCACAATACGAAAACCATTACGCCACGGACGCGTGGGCAAGCACAACCACCGCTATTATCAGTGATCACGGGCGCTTGCAGTACCTCGTCACCTTCTGCATTAAAGAAATATAAATCGCTATGAAATTTAGTCCATTTTCGGTCCACATAAAGCCCAATAAACGAAACCACATGAACGTCTGAAGCTCCGGGTGTGAAGATCAGACAAATCCATATGCTACACATCATTCCCAGGGTGGCTGAACGATCGCAGCGCCACACTACTCTCTAGCACCTGCAGGAAACTCTATACGACAACCTGTATGGAGCTCGCGCCTCCAATTTGAAGGCCTACTCACTAAGCTGTTCGCCTGCGCCATCTATAGTGTGAGTCGGGGCTCTGCTTGCCAAGAGAGATGTGAATATGCTTGCCGTTCTATACAATGGGAGCACCCAAATTCGTGTTTCGGCTCTTTATTCGCTCGCACAAAGTGATATATATCCGTATAGGCTCCGCATAGCCGACTGTTAGGCTACTATGATGCCATCTTCCGTAGCGACGCGACTGCGCTAGAAAGTGGCTCTTCGGCTCGGCCAGCTCACCGCGTATTCCTTCACGCGCACTGTGCTATGTACTGTACTATAACGGCTGCGGCCGTTATTCAACCATCTCACGGTCCCTGGGCATCTGCTGTCGTTCTCGATGGCAATAACAACGGGTCTATTTGTTTCTGCGTTCACTACCGTCGATTAAACAAGGCAACGCGCAATGACGTCTGTCATCTGCCGCACATCGACAACCCCCTAGACAGCTTTCAAGGAGCAGAATACGTTTCGTCCTTAGGCATGCGTTCTTTCTTACTACTGGCAGGTCCCTATGGCTGAAGCTGATCGCCAGGAAACTCCATTTATGACACCTCACGGCCTATATGAATTCAACGAACTTGCTTTGCGATGCACCTGCCACGTTTGATCGACTCACGCACAATACGCTGCGTGAACTGAAGTATTGCATGTATTTATGTTATCTCGGACACTTCGTGGTTTTATTTCCTGATTTTCCTACCCACTTACTTCGCCTTAGACATTTTTGACATGTCTAATCAATGCTGGCTTGCAACTCAACCTAAAAAAAAAATGCCGTTTCGCCGTGCTCGCGCTCACCATCCCAGACCACATCGCGGCGTCGGCGTTCTAGCCGACCTCACGAAACTTCGTGCTGTCGCTGAGCTCTCGAAGCCTGCTAATATCAAAAGAACTTCGTAATTTCGTGGGCCTATGCTCATATTTCCGCCGCTTTGTTCACAATTTCGCATAAATCATGTCGTCCCTTGACCCCGCGCCTGCGCAGTAGCGCGGATCTCTTCTCGTGGTCTTCGTCTTTTTACTTTCCACCTATGCTTCACAATTTCGACCCGAAAACTGCAACTGAAGTACATACATACGCCAGTGAAGTTGCTCTTGACGCCGTCCTCGTGCAACGAAAGCCCGCCAACTCCGAATACGTCATCGCCTATGCGAGTCGCACGCTGACAGAACGAGAAGCCAACTACTGCTTTACTTAAAACCAGTGCTTGGCTAAAATATGGGCGCTTGGCAAGTTCCGTCCATGCCTATACGGCCACCCATTGGACTTCCTAACGGAACACCACGCGCTTTACTGGCTCGCCACGATGAAAGAACCGTGTGGCTGTCTAGCACTCTGAGCACTCCGCATCCAAGAGTGAGATATTCGTGTCGTCTACTACTGCGGAGGCAAGCGCTCTCACGCAGGCGTCCTGTCCCACTCGCTTCTACTTCTAGAGTCGGCCTGTGGAACCATTTCCCCTCCCTCTATGTCATCTTTATATCTTGACTCATCTGGCGCCGAACAACGCCGTGGCCCGAGGATCTCTTTCCTTTTGGCCTATCTCTTTTGAAAATCGACCATCCATGCATCGCGATCCCTCCGACGCCAAGCTCTTGATTTCGCCATTCGTCTTCGGCTACGCCGAGGACATTCTCTAGTGGCTACATTCTCGGTGAGGCCAGAACGCGTTATACGTAGGGCGATGCGAAAAGAATGAACTATGCAGACAGGTGTGCCAGACTTTATGAGGATAGAAAAACCAGCAACATATATACATATCATGGCTGTAATCGTTGCAGAAACTGCTTCTTTTTATTGCCGCAACGCTTTTGTCTCTGCGCTTACCTCGTGTAACTTGTTTTTCGATCTAACCGAGAAACAGCCAAATCATCACTAGAAGTTTTAACCGCCCTACACAAACTGCAAGCCGGTCAGGCGATACTTTTGAATTAATTAAAATCTATACCTACGAACCTAAGCCAAAACGACAAAGCCTTAGATGACATCACAAAAAGGCTAAATAAAATTGAATACAATTTCTCGACCCTAATTCCGCTTCAAAGCGAAGTAGGAAACATGCATGCATTAGCGTCGCAAAAAACGCAGTTAATCTCTTCGCTTACGGCTAGAATACATGATGCGGAAGATCTAACTCGCCGATCAAATCTGTTATTCTTCGGCCTAAAAGATTGCGTCACTGAGTCGTGGGCAGAATACAAAAAACTAGTAATTGTCGTTTGTCGGGAATACATGAACGTATCAATCGAGCCTAAAGAAGTCGGAAGAGCACATCGCCTAGATCGGTCCAAACCTAACGTAAACAGACCTATACTCGTTAGTTTTTCACATTTCAAAGACAAAGAGCGCGTTTTTTCAAACGCGGGCAAGCTAAAACAAACGAAGTTCCGTGTTAGCGAAGGCTTTTCACCCAACATACGCCTTGCGCGGGAAAAGCTATCCAAATTCGCAAGACCTCAGGGCAAGCTATTTAGACTACGTGCAACAGATTAATAATCGATGAAACCACATTTGTGCACGATCGCGGCTCACAAAAAGTCGTTTCTTCTCCGCATTAGCCATCGCCCTGTCGTCCTGTCTACACCTAGTTAAAGCCCACCCCTATTTCCGTCTCATATAGAAACGTCAGGACCATCATACCAGAGTGCGACTAACTTACAAGTACTATTGAATCTACTGAACGTAAACTTGTTCTCGCTGAAATGTGGCTAAACTCGACAGTTTATGATATTTAACTGTGGTCCTATTTTCCGGAGTTTGACATATTCCGCCGGGACCGCAAAGGCAGGCGTGGTGGTGGTGTGTTCATAGCTGCCCGCAGGAATTTACATTGCTCTATTATTAAAGTTCAGTCATCACGGAAGGTATCGTTTGTATTGTGCGGCGTGCTTCAGCCTCCAACGCTTGTCGGTGTCTGCTACCGGCCTCCTGACGCAGCGGCACATTGCGTCACATAATTTTACAATCGTCTGAATGCAATTTATACGCTCAAATCAATATTCTTGGGGATTAAGATTTTGCTAATATTTCCTGGGCTGATTTGGCGTTATTTTGTTGTCGCGTGCCTAACATTTGGACTAACACAACTTGTTTCAGCGCCTGCGAGAGTGACCGAACATTCGTCAAACATTCTTGATCTTCTACTTACATCCCACATTGATAGTTTATTGACCCTTTCATTCCTTAGCGGTTTAAGTGACCATTTATAGTTATAGGTTTAAGTGCATGCTTCGTGTATAGTTATGCGACCCAAAACTACAAAGGAAAAGAAAACGTTAATGCTTTACGACAAAGGGAATCCCGAAGTATCAATGACGAGCTTTCTACTTTTTCTGACTAGTTCTTGCTTGATGTTTCTCAGCGCAGTGTTGAAACTAACTGCTGCCTGTTTAAACACAAGCTAGACGACCTAATCAAAGCCCATATTCTTACCATAACCATTACAGCACGATCTCATTCCACGTGTTTTAATACAACATCAAAACGACTAAACAACAAAAAAACGTCAATTTTGGTACGCAGAACTGGTCGGCAAAACACGTGCTTGGGAAGCTTATCGCGACACCGAAAAGCTCTTCCTCTCACCCACTGCTGATGCACAACAATCATCTTTTACTTCAACTTTACCTTATATGATACGAAATAATCCAAACGAAGTTCTGGATTTGCATGAAACCTACCCCCTCTAACACTCTATACTTGCATGACGAGCAAGATCATGAAACTCCTGCGCACAACGTTGCGCATGTACTTAATACCGCTTTTGTTCAGTATGCACCCGTTAACCATCTGACACCTTGCGTCCCCTCTCCCAACAGATCATCCAATGATGCGAGAAATTACGTTCGACGCTCCTGGCATTTCTATATCGACTCTCTAAAACTCACATCTTCCGCAGGGATTTATGGCATAAAGTCGAACATATTGAAAAATACTAACCACGTTTCAAGCATTATCTTGTCGTACATATTTCAGCAGTCCCTCTCCTCTGGCATGGTCTCATTGGATTGCAATATGGACAAGATCATCCCGGTTCCGAAAGAAGGTAGGCCATCATCACCTAAAAATTACCGTCAAATATCCGTGACAAGTGTTTGTTTCAAACAGATAGAACACGTTCTTTATTCTCAACTTATAAATTTTCTCCTTTCCGTAATTTTTTTCACCCAAACCAGCATGGTTTCCCTAAGGTCTCTCGTGCGGCACACAACATGCGCTCTTTGTTAACGTTATCAGTTCTAGTCCCGAGACTAACACTCAGTCGATGCGTTGTTCCTTCACATCGACAACGTAACAAGCATGTGACGCCTCCTCGGGCATAATCTTCATTGGCCCGCAAGGCTCGCTGGCCTGCCAGGCTCGGTAGGCAACATTGGTCGCCGCACCCAATAAACACCGAGGAGCACAGGTGCTCGGCGGTCAGTCATCGTTCATCACCGCCACGCTGCGGAGCGTCTGTCTAACGGTGAGTGCCTCGAGCTTTCCCTCGTTCACGAATACGGGCGGCTTGTGAGACTGGTGACGAGTACCCACGGATTGTCTCACGCCGCCGCCAGCGGCGAAACACCGCCCCCCATTGCTGCCGCCATGCCGCTGTACGGAAGGGTCGAGCCGTCGAGGGAAATGTGTCCGTCTGGCCAATTTACGTGGTACAAGTACACGTGTTCTTCCGGGCAAACGACACACCCAAGGCCAAACAGCGGGACATTTTCCTGGCCAGCTGTGGTACCCGTGTCTTCAGTCTCCTGCTCGACCTTCTCAAGCCAGACACGCTGGGTGAGCTGCTCGCAATAGTGCGCTCGCATTTGAAACCAGCACCGTTCACACTAATGGAGGGCTTCCGCTTCAACAACCGGAGCCACCGGGAAGAAGAGACTCTCGGGCAGTTCGTTGCTGGGCTACAAGGGTTAGCGAGTGCCTGCGTTTTCGGGGACCAGCTGGACTCGCTGCTCCGGGACCGTTTCGTCTGCGGCACCAACAACCCCGCCATGGAGACGCCACTCCTGTAGCTTCCCGACCTTTCACTGGACGACGCCGTGAAGGCAGCGCTCGGAATGGAAGCTGCCGCCAAGGGCGCCGGAGAGATTGCCCATGTGACTGGCTCATCGTCGGTGGAAGCGGCGATCAACAAGTTCGCAACAAAAAGTTGTACCTGCGGCTGCACTAAAGTGTACTAGAATGTGTTGAGTGGCGCGACCGGCCGGCGCGGAGAGGGCCGGTGAGCGTGGAAGTTGGCGGTGGCGCTACAGTCATGTGCGCTTGAATGCGTCTTCGCGGTCAGCCTGCCGTTTGTTGCCACGTGCGGAAGTTTCTGCGTAAAGCTCGCGTGATGTTCAGATTAATGCATCGTTCCTCTTTAGTAAAATGAATTATGGAAATGCTTTGTGACCTCACGTACCCCATAGAAAGCTCCAAAACAATCGCGATCTTGTTTAGTTTGCACACGACGCTGCGACACGGAATTACGTAACAGCCTTGCGGAATGCAGTGACTGCGATGTTGTTGCCTTAATGCCATGACACACACTCACGACGGGGAATAGGCCAGGGTTCGGCGAGGAGCGTGCCTCGGTCGCATGGATGCTTTCGTTGTCTTTTAGCGCACGCAGTTCTTTAGAGGGGCTAGCTAGTGGACTTAATTCCATCATCAGTGCAAGTAGAGCCTTTGTAAAAAATTTAGAGCCGACGGAGTTTACTTCCGAGCCACACCGCATAGCTCGTAATGCATTTCCAGCGTTCCATATCTCCTGAAGGTAAGATTTTTGGTACCGTTACCTCTAATGGGCTGAACGCCCAAAGTTACTACAGGAGCCCCACTACACGGCCTAGAAGCAAACCCCGTGAGCTCTCAGCTTTTGACAATTGCTGTACCTAGTAAAAGTGCCGGTCTAGTTCATGTATCTAATACCAACTTTCCGCAAACTTGAGAGAAGCGCCAATAATAGGTCAGGCAAACTTTGTGCACGGCAACCCAGTCTTAAGACAGCAGTAGCCGCCCCCCTCCCCGCTTAAAAAATACATGAATATGCATGTCACAACTAATTTTATTTACATATACTGTGCCCCACTCAGTCCCAACAAAATCTTGCATCTCAATTTTCTACGCGCGGCTCAACTTCAAATGCTGCTGTGCTTTCCTTCGGGCGAAATCACGAGACATGTTGAGACCTTTGACCAAAAAACATGCATTCTGGTCACAAGATAAAACCCAATCAAATTTGAGGTGAGCTCCTCGAAGTGCTGATCGCATGCAATACGGTGCATACCTGTCTCGTTCAGAAGAGCAAACACAACCCCGATGCTGTCGTGATGCAGTTCTCCAGAGCTAAAACATCCTGTGAAAACGTCCTTAAGCGGACTGGTAAACTTGAAGAGGGTCAATGCAGGTTAGAGCAAGCCATCAAAATCTCATGCTTTTGTAAATGTGGCAGCATTGAAGTTTTTGCCATCGGGAGCTGGTAACAGAAGCTGATCCATGCACACACGACATATTGTTTTCAAGATACACTTTCTTGCAACATACCCTGCAATATAGTACGTAAACCTTGAGTCACTCCTCTCATTGTTATAAGAGTGTTCAGTCATAGCATCTTTTTTGTTAAGCGCTCTTTCAGCTTCATCAAGATTACCGATGTTGATCAGCATATCAATAAGTTTCTGCTGCTTGTGAGAACCTGCCGCTTGGTCCTTCACTGATAGAAGCGAGCTAACCATAACCTCAGGCACATTTGACCCAGCGACGCTCTCTGCCAGATTGTAATAATTGAGGCAGTTGACGGTAATTAGGAATTGCTGTGGGCTTGGGTGGGCATTACAACCTGACGACTGCCTTACTATACCGAATGTACTCTCAAGCTTGTCTTGGCTCAGGCGCGATGTCATCACATATGAAAAGCCAAGCTCTGAATGTGTATAAGTCAACAGCTCCAAGGTACTTGTAAGAGTGACTCTCAGTCCATCAGCTGTTGATTCACTCAGGAACTTCCCCTTCTTTGCATGAGCTTCCCACTTATTCAAGAAGTCCAGGAAATTAACAAGCTCCTGCACTGTAGGTAAGTCAGACTTCAAAGCTTTAGATGGGAAACGTGACGTCATTGTGGTGATCAGGCACGTCATTCTCCTGTAGAAAAGTAACCAAACTGGTTTCAAGTTAGCTGAAGTGACGGTATCAATCATGAAAAGTATGTGACATTGCAGATAAAGAAAATGCCAAAAACATCTAAGCACTGAAAAAAAGAAATGACAATAATACGTTGAATTATAGCCACAGTAGCTGCATTTCGACGAAGAACGTGAAATGCAAAATAGCCCATGTGCTGTACAGCACGAGCGCCCTTTAAAAATACCTAAGTGGGGATCTCATATAACCCATATAGCTTTTGGATCTTGGAATGTATAGGCCTATTACAAAGTGACAGGATAAGAATGCAAAAGGAAGTCCAAGGTGATAATAATTTCGAATATCAAGGGGAGCGCTGAATTAACAATACACACCGGAAAAACATATCTTTTGCTGCAATGTTTCCACAACCTTTTTCAAGCTGGGGCTTGTAAAGATGCAGGCCTCTTAGAGTGTCCGAGCTGAACAGCTGAAAAACATAGGACACTCTCATCTTCACGAAGTTGTTAGGCTCAAGATGCACTTTTGTCTGTGGGGGCATTGTCTTTAGTGTTATATTGTTTGCACCTAGATTGAGGGCTTCCTTGAGTGGCTCCAGGGATACCTATATGAAAAAGTCAAAACGAAGACGAACAGGAATGAGCTGTTACATCTCGTGTTGTGATGCAAATGCAAAATAAAGGAATGGTCTTGTTCATATGAACCACAAGTGCTCAACACACTTTATAGCCATATTATAGACAAACATGTTTGCGCCAGGGCATAAAACATATTGCACCAAAGCTATAGTCATGCCTACCATTGTTTATTACGAGAATAGAACTTACTGTTCCGTCTGGTGTGTCGAAGGTCGTTTGCAGAAGCCGATTGCGAAGGTTCTTCACCAGATGAGGGAAGTCGGAGAGGAAATGCAGGAAACGTTTGTTGTCCAATGGGTGGAGGCTCTTTGCTACATTTCCTTTACTGTTGCCTTCACACCCATCACTCGCCACATCTTCCGGTTCCATGGCGCAGCATCACATGTTACATAATCAACAAACAGACCTGCTTGCTCAGCGAGAGCTGTGGCGTTAAGGATAATCTCTGCAAGAAGATCTCCTTTGATGTTGGTATAGGTTGCAATTGTGCCCAAGATCTGAGTCCACTTTCGAACTAAAGGAACGAACATAACCACAAAGCCCATGATTTGACAGCAGGTGTACCTGCTCTTTCGGTGTGTAGGGGCCCAAGTCCGCGAAGCATGCAACTTTGCCAGCACTGTCAACGGAGAAGTGCTCGCACAGAAACATCGCGTCTACAATCAGCCCACCGTGACACCTGAAAGGATCCATTACAGAGGTTTTCTTCTTCAGTGCGTTGAGCATGTTCTGATTGAACTCAAAACTGCCCATGTAATTTGACAAATACTTTCTGATAGTACATCTGCTTGGAAGCACTAGGATCTTTTGTCTGCGGATGTATTCATAAAGCCACGGGCTTCGCATGTTCAGGAGAATGCACTCAAGCATCCACTCTTTGTCGTATGACATGCCTCGAGTGCTTTTTTTTGCAGCTTGAAAGCACTGCTTTACAGCCAGCTGTTGCTTAGGGGTCAAAGATTGAATTCTGACCTGCAGAATGCTCTCGGCGGTGGCTGCAACAGCTTTCTTCATGCTGGCGATAACACAACTTAGTGTTTTAACCTTTGATGCAAGTCTATTAGCTTTTTTGTTCGAAGCTTGGAGTTTGCACAAACTGCTGCAAGTAGGTTTCGTCCCTCGGCATTTCAGGCGTGACTTTCTCGTCTGCAGGGTCTTGCGGAGGTACTTGCAATGCATGCAAGGCAACCCTGTAAAAAAATAGAAAAAGAATTGGATTCTGCGAATGCCTTACCAAATGCGATACAGTACTCTAATATTTCTTGTCGCATGATAAAATTTACTGAAGCAGGTATGATCATATACGGAACTTATTTGCAGTAGTTTTAGTAAAGTGTATCTCCATGGAGTGCGCTACATTTCGTGAGACAATGAACATTTCTATCTTACCAGCATCTGGTGATCTCCCTGAGCAGTTCACACTGAAGAGGGCTCCTCTTCTTGACTCGATTTGTTCATGAAGAACTTTTGTGAGCTCACACGAAGTCACAAACGACGCTTCCATCGCTCCACAGCATACAGGAATGTTTGCAGCTCTTTGCAAGAGCTCTGTTGCTTGTTGCACGGTCATCAAACGACACTTATTTACGAGCTTTTCTGACACGAGCACTTTACACTCGACGATGTCCTGGTTTGAACAATCAAAAAACACGGCTCTGTCAATTGCGAGCTCGTTTCAGCGGGAGTCCAGTGTCCAGGCCACGTATGAAACTCCAGGAAAGTTTTGAAATTGATGTGGTGCCCATGACTTCGAAGGAAGCGCGAGGTTGCGAAGATCAGCTAGACCAACGCAGTCAGCTCAAGCATCGTTTCCTTCATGTCCCACTGTACCGCGATCAACGTCGTCTGATCGAGTAGGAGATAGAGCATCCGTGCGACAACGATTTATCTTCTTTTCAGCAGTCACTATTTGTCGTCGTTTCCTCTCCAGCCTCGGTGCCGGGGTTTTCACGCTCAGGTAGTTGGGCAAGTTGGGCAAGATTGTCGGCACCGCATCAAGGGAAAGAGTTGGTGATCCTCTAGGAATTCGTACTTCAGCACTATTCACAATGTTCACATAGTCTCTTATTATGAAACGCGACTCAAAATTCAGCTCGCACACTGCACAGTCGACGTCCAGTGGTTTCTCAGACCTGTGTAATTTCCGTTGCCAAACCAGTCGCCGTTCCTCGTCAGCTGGAGTTTTGAAAAGGGAAAGCTTGTGGTTATGTCCAGTTCGAGCATATCCCGTCTTGCACCCTGGCGCGTAGCAGTAATTTAGCCGTTGCTTGGGAGGCATCACAGATGAACAGCAGGCCAGCGGAGATTTCTCGATAGGAAGAACTGCCAAAACCAAGCACAACAACCATCCCTAGCAAGCAAAGCTCTTCAAGTGCGGTCGACGACAGCGCCGCCGCAACTTTCTACACAAGCTGGGGCCTCGGCTAACAAACCGGTCTCCGCTCCTTCCACTTAAAACGTTCTAGTACATTCTAGCTGCACTTACGAATGTCAATGAGCGCACCTTGTACAATTGTGTGCCCAAGAAGCGATCAAGAGATAGCGCCACTCGGCTAGTGACACGCTGGACAAGAGCTGCTTCTGCACTCTCCGCTTTCGCAGTCTCTTGAATCCACCTCGTCTTCAGCATCTCGAAATATCTTGAAGACGCGTGGTTTTTTTTTTCGCGTTAGAAAGCATACTGCAGCTATCGCAATAGCTGATAGCGCAGCGCAGCTACAGTCTTCGCAGGTGCTGCCACCGCGGGCGCTGCCTGTCTTGACGCTAGCAGTCGACATGGCGCAAAAGGGCACATTTAAGGTGTTTTAGCTAGCTTGATTAGTGGGAGAAGCCTGTAGCTTTCAGAGTGCTGCAGGCAACAACTAAAAACAGAGGAAGGAAGGAAGGATGGATGGATGGATGGATGGATGGATGGATGGATGGATGGATGGATGGATGGATGGATGGATGGATGGATGGATGGATGGATGGATGGATGGATGGATGGGCGGGCGGGCGGGCGGACGGACGGACGGATGGACGGACGGACGGATGGACGGACGGACGGATGGACGGACGGACGGACGGATGCCGCAAGGCACGTGAGGTATGTAAAGAGTGTTAATCGCATTAAAATTTTCTAATGGATATCTGATCAAGATCGGCCGAAGCACGGGATACTGAGTGAAACTGCGAGAGTGCTGCAAAGTTAGGAAATCGAATGCGCTCGCCGCTAAATTATTTATAACAGTACCCGCACCACTGCTTATAACATGTGGAGTTATGGTGAGCAGGAACAGTACTACCGTTCAGGCGCGATGGTAGGCAAGGACAAAGTGTTCTGCGCCATAGTGCGTCGCTTTCAATCCTATCTTTCCATTTGCTTTATTTCTCTGCGATTTATTTGTCTCAAAATACTGAAGGCGAATGCATGGCCGAAAAAAGAGTGATATCTTATTCATAAAAAATTAAAAGAATAAGAAACTGCAATAATAACAGCACTCAGGTAGAAAACACAATAATGATACATGAGAAACATACACAAAACATAATTTTACTAGGTAGACGTTCTAGTGCACCACTAAAATATGCTGAGATAAATACGGATAGCCGTAACGAATTCCAATCTTGCACTGTTCGAGGAAAAGAAACTGTGCTTAAAACTGTTAGTTTTGGCAAAAATTTGAGCCAGCCAATGTCCATGAACATTGCGAGTCCTCACTGGAGGATGCTTAATGCACTTCCGAAGTTAGATTTTTTTTACCCTTATATTCTATTATAAATCAATGTCAATCGACCACCCTTTCTGTGGGCTTCTGTATTTGAAGCTTGTGCAAATGCATTAAGTGTGACCTGGAGTCTTTTCTCCTATATTTACCGAATATAAACCTAACTGCATTTCTAATGACTTTTGCAAGCTGCATAATGTCGTTTTTCGTGTGCGGGCCTCATACTGGTGAAGCATATATTCGAGTAAAGACCGCACACCAGTACCAGAAGCCAATTTCTTTATGGGTGGCAGACAGTCCTTATTTTCTCCGGGAAACCCTTATGGAATACATGTGAGAATACATTATAGCTAGGTTAGGGTAGAACGTAAAGACTGCACACAGCTAGATGCGCGGGGCATTCCCATGACTATGTTTAAGCAGTGGCATAGGCATGCGGCCGTATTTGAGCACATTGCTGGTGTAACAATTACTTTTAAGCTGCTCGAATAGCTGGCAGCGCCAAATATTCGCTGAGATTCGGTAATAATCTGTCAGGACAAAGCAAATTTCAAGTTCCCGCGGCCAACAACTTCACGCACCCTAACTCTCCCCCAAAAAATTGGTAGGAAGTACACGCAATGGTGGCAGCCCAGTAAGGCATTCCCCACGCTCGAACACTGAATTGAATTGTTCTTGAATATAGACCAAGAAATGTGCAGGAGCTGAAGGCACACAATGCCTTGTACCTGTAGCATATATGTATATATCCGTAGGTGTAAATACTAAAGCGCAAGCTTCTCTATGTCGACGCACGTGTTTTTTGTGCGGTTAATACTCTTTGCATTGAAACTTTCTGCATTATGTTTATCCCCACACACTGCGACTCACGTGGTAACTCTTAGATGAGCCGTTGCTGTTCTCCAGAATCCAATGCGTGGTGTCTAATTTGTGAGGTCAACGAGAGAGAGAAAAAGCTTTAATCTTGAGAAATGTGTAGGAACCGGCCGGAAGAGTTTGCGTCTAGCTTGTTACTGCGCAGCTAAGAGTGAAGGGTTAGCAATAGACGATATAAGCAAGAGAGAAAAATGAGGCGACGATAACGGCCTACCGTGAATGCAAGTAATCAGTTAAACATACGGAACAGGCAACATGTACAGTGCTTACACATGCACTACAGGTGCCGTCTGTGGAGGCAATGCTTGCGCACGCCATATTATAAAAGATATAAAAGATGCGAAGGGCCAGAATAAGAGCAAAGGATGACGACAGTTTTTGGCACGGTGTACAGCAGGAGTCAATACGTCGGCGACACAAGGAAATAACCGTCACAGAAATGCAAGGGGAACACGAATACAAGTAACAAACACCGTCACGTGCCAGAACACGAGGGCCAAGGGTAAGCACGAGGGTTTTACGTTCAGCACCACAAATAGCAAGACTGCCCTCACTCAGCCCTTCCCATCCTGATTTGTTTTTATTACTCGCCATTCCGTATTCGGTCGTCATTCAGACCTCTCGGTCGCTTTCTGATGCGTCTTTACAGGCTGAGCCCGAATGATCATGCACCTCGTGGGCAGTTCAAAAGTCCAAACGTAGTTCAGCATTCCTGCGCCTAAGGCAAAGGTATGTTGTAGTGTTCCACCCCACATAGCTATTTGATTGTTTCATGCAGTGCAGTTCATTGAAAAGTGCTATTTTCTCCTCCTGATAAATTTAAGCTAGCGGCCACGAAGAGTGCCGTTTACATAGTCTGCTTTCCTATAGTTTCCTTATTTTTTTTATCTTATCGCTGCAAAGCGCTATTATTGTTTGACTACTGCGAATGTCTCACCGCATCTTGCATACGGTCTTTGTAAGGGATGCTTCTGCAACGGTGAATCACTTTGCATAGCGCTGGTCCCGTCGTTTCCCTTTTGCGTGTGTTTTGTTTTTCGCGATGTGTTTGACTACGTAGGACATGTCTGAAATATCGAGAGATACAAATGGCTGTATTACATGTTACACGATTATTAGCCTGTAACATTTCTGTGTAATGGGTTTGCTTGTTTGTTATTAATCTACACGGGTTTAATAACGATACTTTACTTTCTTCCCCTCCTCCTTCTTTCTGCAGTTTTTGTATGAGTGCTGTGTTTTTACAATCACTATTTCTGTATCTATGCCCTCACGCAGTGCCCTTCTGTACATTTAAGTTATTTTGAAACAAATAAACCAACAATAAACAAATGAATAAATAATACAAAGTCGCGAAGTTCACCCTTTCATACGGACTTCCTTTTATCAGGTCTCTTTTGGTGCTTCTTGGTAACCATGTTCAATGACTGTTGCATTTCAGTTATTTTCTCTTTAAGGGCCCGATGGCATTGCATAAGAGAACGAAAAAGGGGAGTTATTGCCAATGTGAGAATGGCAATAACGTAGAAAATACAAGTGGAATACAAAGATACACATTTTAATGGGAAAGCAAGGCGTTATACTGAAGTAATTGGGCGAAGAATTACGAAGAACGTAAAATAATACAAAAAGCAACATGGTAGTGCGCTCACATTAATGGTGCCCTTGGTTGAACTTATTTCTGTTCATTTTAGAATGGTCCACAATTTATACTCTCTATATTTGGGAACGGAATTGTCACTGTACCTAGCTGCTCTTGCAAATTTGTGAGAACAGTCAGGCGAATACCAGCTCTGCCTTAGTAAAAATATGAAGTCCATCAACATGTGCTCGTTTCAGGTTTCTTTATCTTTTAAATTTGATTTAGACGCCCACAGCACTGCAAAGCTTTGGACAAAAGGTGCGCTTTCATAGTTTAACTCGACGTTAGAAAGGCCCTTAAATTGGAAAATATCTTGCCGGAGTGTATCGATTCCATAGAAGTAATACGCAAAACAAAAGGAGGGAGGAGGGAGGAGGGCATGAGGAAAATGTATTGAAAGGGCAGAATAACAATTAGCACACTGAACAAAACACAGCACATAACGTTATATTAGCCAAGTAAATGCACTACCGAAATACTGGAGTAGTTCTTGATCGGCAATTTATTGATGCATAGCTATCAGTAGAAGGACGCAGGGAAATAAATAAACAAGTTATCTATTAAAGAAGCCAGGAAGAGCGCCTAAATATCTAGAACTCCTGGCTCCTTCGTCTGCGTGCGTGTTATTGTGCACTACATTTCTAACGGCTGCGGAATCACTCTTAAATGAGTTAATTGCTGCCGTGCATGTTTTGTTAAAGGAAAAAACGCAGAAATTCACTTTACTATTCAAGGTATTCGGCCGCCATGTCCTCCGTGACGCCGCCAAGACGCGGAGGTGGCCGGCCATTGGTGAAGGGGCGGACACTTGCCACTGCGGCGTTCTTCTTGCTGCCGTTGCTGACTCAAGGCTCACATGCAGAAAGCTTTCAGAACGCTTCGGGCAGCGCTTCTTCGGGAGCGACTGTGTTTACAGCCACGACGATGGCCACTAGTGTGGACCAGGCGGATGCATCCGATTTCCTGCGAGAGCTTCGAGAAACGGTTGCGCGTGGTTTCGCCAGCATGCCGGCCTCCCTCAGGAGGAAGATGCTGGAGGCCGAAGTGCGGCCGGAGTGCAGTATTGCCCTTCTAAGGTTCATGCGGGCCTTCCTCAACTTCGAGCCGTGGGCACTCAGACGTGAGCGAAACCGCTTGCTTTCTTCTTCGCCTTTCTCTCCCATCATTCTCTCGCTCTTGCACTATTGCCTCGCTGTGGGAACCCACAAAGACAAAGAAAATGCGGTATTGAACAAGGCTGGGTGCCTATAATTCTACAGTGAAGGGGTGCTGCGAATATAATAATAATAATAATAATAATAATAATAATAATAATAATAATAATAATAATAATAATAATAATAATAATAATAATAATAATAATAATAATAATAATAATAATTTCATTTCCATCAATGCAACGTTGATGATGAAAATGAGAAGGAAACTCTTTACCCGCTTGAGGGCATTACACCTGCAGCTGCCATGTTTTCATGCGAAATTATTAAAGTTAGGTTGTACAGCCCATGGTTTGCCTAGCGGCGCATCGTAGATCACTGCCATACTACGGACTAGTCGTTCTCGTTACATAATTGCTGTATGATGTCATTGCTCATTATATACTGATTATGCATGGACAAGTGTGCTCAGTGTAATTTACAATGCCCCACAATCTTCGGAACTTTCTTTTGTAGAATGTATCCAGAGCAGAGTTTTCATACTCTTGCGGCTTATTATGTTTGAATCCCGCTTGCCTAGAGGGGCAGTCATGGATTTTGTCGTCACTTTTCGCGAAAAAAGAAAAAAAACAACATTAAAGCAGAAATCATCTTTGATGATTATCTATGTCATGCTTGCATTTCTTGAAGCCCTGTATGACACAAATATGTGTAAGCGTTCCATTTCTTAAGCTCTATGATTAACTTCTATTTTATTTTCTTTGATTCCTTGTTAGCCTAGTGGTTGTCATCCAGTATAGATAGGAGCAGCCTATGGGTACTGAAGTATGAGACGTACTTGCAAGTGGTTAGACAGATCCCGATGTCGAATACATGCTGTAGGACACCGCCACCTTGCGAAGTGGACGCGTGGTTCCAGGTGCTTAGGGTGACGCCACGCACTTTTCTCATGCAATGTGGGAACCACTGTTTGGCCGGGTTCGAGAGGTCCCCGTTGGAACCGATTTTCATTAAAAACCGCGCTTCAATGTTGAATATTCTAGTGAACTGAGGAATTTTATTTTTGTATCGCACGTGTGAGGCTGACGATGGAGCCGTGCCAGCTGATAACGTGGGACAAGCTTTACTATTCCTATTCAAGCTCCGCACCATTCACGATTAGATAAGGCTGATTATTCCCCAGCGGTCTTCTAGCTGCATGGAATTCTTATCAATATTAAGAATACGTTTTCCTTGTTCAGTTGCATTGGGGTCCGTGATGACCAAATCATCATCGCACTACTACTAATCAATTCTTGGCCGTGCTAGGTGCGTAGCAGTGCCGTGCACTGTACTCGTCTGAGCGACATCGTCTAGCGTGATAGGCTCGTTTCGGTCGTCAATTCCCGAATCCGATATATGGTCGAACAGCGCTAAATTTATCAAACCCCCAAACCTAAAATATAACAGATTCCTCTCAGTGTTACTCCCAGTTTCTGAACGAGCCTCTGTTATATGCAATACTAGCACACTACCTCGACAACACATCGTTTCTTCATTCGCCGGTATCGTAGACTCGAGCATACTTGCCGCCCGCAAAGGCTGCACCAGTCACGCACGTGGTGCGGTGGCGTCCTTTCTTCGTCTGCGCGAACGCAGTAAGAGTCATCCGAATCGTGGTGCCAGTTAATCTACGAGGAACGACGTGGACGAAGAGCGCATCAGCGATCGTGAGTTGCTCAGTAGTTGAAATCCTGAAAACCTTACGGCATTAAATTCACAGCTGGCACTCGGAGCGGCGCGAAGGAACACGAGTGGAAGCCACATACGCGAAACCTGACACAACTAAATCGTCACTTATATAGCGTGGAGTAATGCATTCGTCAAACTGTAATATACACCACTCACGCGTCACGTGACGTAAAGGACACTTTCGAAGAGTTGCATTCATCACACTCAAGAAGTAGCGAAAAAGAGCTTCCGTAAATGAAAATATATGCTGCTGCTATCGGTACTTCTTGCCTGAAAGGCGCCATCGAAAGAAACCGGCGGTGGTGCGAGGTCCGCCCTGACGTCCGCAAACCACGTGCGCGCTTCAGGCTGCCGGCAGTAATGGAAGCCGCGCAGGCAACACGTGACCTCATGGCGAGAACCAATAGTACAGTGGCTAGAATTCTAGCCACTATGCCAATAGTGTGCAAGGGCGTCCGGCGGTTTCGCGCGACGGGAAACGGCGCGTTTGCTCTCCTCTTTCTCCTTCGCCTGCGCCACATTCAGCCGCGAGCGTAGGGTTGGTAGAGTCGATGAATTATTAATCGATTAAATGTATCTGACAAAACCATGAATCTTCAGTCCATGTATACGTCTCATTTAATCAACTCAATTGATTGTACTTGTTCGCTTAGTAGTTTTCGAGGGTTTGACAGGAGTTGCGCGAAAATTTTGAAATCTCACTGGAGCACTGGCGTACTGGCGGCGCACGAACAGTGACTTTGCGGCCTTGTTCTAGCGACTGCCGACTGTTTTTCCGAGTCCCATAGTGGCGACGAGTGCTTCCTATCTCCAACACCGCGCCCGACAGCACGCCGCCCTAAGCCAGAGACGTGAAATGCCCTCGCGATCCAAGGCATACCATAGCGAACCCAGCCGTTGATCGTCGTGCCACTCAAAGTGCGCTAAAGACGCGCCACAGCACGCACTGGTTTAGATCATGTATGTTAATATAGCGATGGAGTTCATGTCGATACCAGCAAATATGTAGCGTCAGAGCACATATTCTCGCATGCTGCCGTTGTGCGACCATTCAAAGAAGGTTTCGGTTTCACTCAAACATCCCAGTCAATTGACTTTACTTTGCTCTGTAGAAGAAAGCATATATGCTTTAAGATCCTAAACCAGCAATTTTCTTGTCCCTTGTGCATATTGGAGATTGACGGAAAATAAGCGTACTGGAAAACACACACAACTGCTGAGAAAGACACAGGACACACATATTGTAATTGACATACAGGAATATTGTAATTTTTTGCCTATTTCAGAGGGACTTCACGTCTCACTTCTGCGTTTTTCTCCTTGTTTAACTGTACTGTGTAAGGAATCAATAGTGTCATGCATCTTATTTATTTCTGCACTAAACGCCCATTTTATAATATATACTTTTTATATTTTCTGAAGCCACCAGTGTGAACTATACTATGATTTAGTGTTTAACAAGTCAAAGATTATACTTTATCAAATGTTTATACACTTGTATTTCGAACTTGGTTCCACCTCTCAAACATTAAAATAGCGCCCTTCAAATGCAGATAACTGGTTTTCAACCCTTTTAAAAGGGCCCTGCAAGAATTTTCATTAATAAAATATTTGATCAGAAACCCTGCATCGAAACCGATTAACTAATTAAAGGCTGGAATGCTGAATGATCAATCGTTATTTGAATAAAAAAATTATTCGAATGTCGCTTTGCGTACGTCGGCTTCCTTCGCCTGCTTTTGCTCGCACATGCAGCATACGACGCGCGGCAACTGTATTGTCGCCCTTGGTCTTTATCATCATCATAATCATCATAATCGGCCTGGTTACGCCCACTGCAGGGCAAACGCCTCTCTCATACTATTCCAATTACCCCGTTCATGTACTAATTCTGGCCATGTTGTCCATACACACTTCTCAATCTCATCCACCCACCTAACTTTCTGCCGCCCCCTGCTACGCTTCCCTTCCCTTGGAAACCTGTCCGTAACCCTTAATGACCATCAGTTATCTTCCCTCCTCATTACATGTTGTCCTCATGCCCATTTCTTTTTCTTTATATCAACTAAGATGTCATTAACTCGAGTTTGTTCCCTCCCCCAATCTGCTCTTTTCTTATCCCTTAACGTTACACCCGTCATTCTTCTTTCCATACCTCGTTGCGTCGTCCTCAATTTAAGTAGAATCCTTTTCGTAAGCCTCCAGGTTTCTGCCCCATACTTGAGTACTGGTAAGACACAGCTGTTATAAACTTTTCTCTTGAGGGATAATGACAACCTGTTGTTCATGATCTGAGAATGCCTGCCAAGCGCACCCCAGCCCATTTTTATTCTTCTGATTATTTCGGTCTCATGATCTGGATCCGCGGTCACTACCTGTCCTAAGTAGATGTATTCCCTTACTACTTCCAGTACCTCGCTACCTATCGTAAACTGCTGTTCTCTTCCGAGACTGTTAAACATTACTTTAGTTTTCTGCAAATTAATTTTTAGACCCACCCTTCTGCTTAGCCTCTCCAGGTCAGTGAGCATGCATTGCA